>NW_011404978.1:0-1657 GCF_000754665.1 Bison bison bison | reverse complement strand
CCTGCCAGTGCAGGGGACATGGATTCAATCCCTGGTCCAGGAAGATCCCACATGCCACAGGGTGACTAAGCCCACGACTACTGAGTCCTTGCATCCTAGAGTCTGTGCTCTGCAGGAAGAGAAGCCTCTGCAGGAAGAAACCTGTGCACCACAACTAGAGAAAACCTGCACACAGCGACAAAGACCCAGCACGGTCAAAAATAAGTAAATAAATAAATAAAAATTAAAATAAAGGAAGTGCGCCTGGTTCTCTTTCTCCAGGGACCCCCCTACCCTATCTGCTTACAACACAGGTATACGGTTTTCCTTCTTATTTCCATTTTTATTTTATTGAAAAAAATTAATCAGGATAATGTTTTCTCTGTTTATACTATAAAATTTAACAATGAAAGATGACTTGCTTATCAATCAGGAGGTTATTTTTGTGAAATTGAATCATACTGACCACATCTTCTAATATTATCATCTGTGTTTTGTGATTTTATTTTTACCAAATCTAATTGTCCTAGTGAGAGTCTAAATTTTTCAGTTTTGCCAGGAAAGTTTAATTCTCCTGTCAGTTTTTAATCCATAACAAATTTCACCGTATATGGCTTTATCTGTTGACAGTTTAAGCACATGCTGAACATTCTTACATAGACTAATTTTTCTTGGATCAAATTTTTGCAGTTCTGATGTTTACCCACAAGATGTGTGTGACTTTATGATATAATAAGCAACATAAGCAATAAGACTAAAATATTTTTAGTCATCATACCCTTGTAATTTCCTAAGTTATTAGGGCAATTAAGAGCGTCTTTTGTTTTAATACTTGGGTTTTATCCTCAGTTCCTAAAATAGCTTCAGAGATCTAAAGATAAACAGATATCTTTTATTTGTGATAACAACCGCCCCTCAACCACACCTGAGTTTATGTTAATAAGATAATTTTTAGAAAGCCCCTAGATAACCGCAGATGGGGGCTGGTTGCCAGAGGAGCCAATAGAGTGATTACAGGGTTGCAAGTTCAGCCTCTCCTCCTATCTCTGAGAGACGAAAGAGGCCAGTTGTTGAATTAATCATCAGTGGCCAGTGATTTAAGCAACCATGCCCATATAATAAAGCCTTTATAGAGATGTCCCTGGTGGTCTAATGGTTAAGAGTCTGCCTACCAGTGCTAGGGACATGGGTTTGATTCCTGATCCAGGAAGATTCCACATGCCATGGGACAAGTAAGCCTGTGTGCCACAGCTAGTGAGCCCACTCCCTAGAGCCTGTGCCCTACAATAAGGGAAAACACAAGCCTCAGCACTGCAACTAGAGAGTAGACCCCGCTTGTTGCAACTAGAGAAAGCCTACATGCAACAATGAACACCCAGCACAGCCAAAAATAAATACACAACTAATTTTTTTAAAAATCCTCTGTAAAAACTCCAAAGGATAGAGTTTGGCAAACAAGAAACATCCATGTGACAGGAGAAGGGTGAACACTGACCCCATGGGGACAGATGCTCCTGTGCTCAGAATCCTTCTGGACCTTGTCTTGCAAGTTATGAGAGACATGGGGACCCACCACTTGTGTTTGAAGTTGGAAGGAGACAGGCTTGTGGGACTGAGCCCTTCACCTGGGGAGTCTGCACTAATTCCAGTTAGCATCAATATTAAATTGAACTGTGGA
>NW_011404977.1:0-1141 GCF_000754665.1 Bison bison bison | reverse complement strand
CCCCCCTTGCCTGCCTTTTTCCCCCTTTTGCCCCCCCCCACCAGCGGGCCCTGCCAGTCTGAAGACTAAGACATGACATATTTGCGCCATGCGTAAACACCGCTCCCCATTAAGAGCTCCATCTAATGAGAAACAGAGCCACGGAGGGGAAGCTTCAAAGTGGTTAACGGAAGGAAGTGCCTGGAACGAAATCCGACTTGATGTCCCAATTAATACGTCCCCTAATTCTATTTCCTGCCCTTGCGGGCTTGCAGCCGCCTCCCTCTAATTTCTGTGGGAGACGGAGACTCGGCTGATGGGGAGGAAGGAACCTGGAAATGGGGCGGCTTCACGGATGACTTGATACGCAGGCAATGGGCATATTAGGACAAATTAGAGAATTAAGGACGAGGAAAAAAAAGAGACAACGACGGTCAGAGGAAATGTCATCCCAAGTAATAGTATTAATGGAGACTGGGACTCTGCTGGAGAGAGGGTGGCTGGAGAAATTGAGAGCTGGAAGCGCCAGCCAAATCATCTTTTATTTCAGCCTGGGAGAGAGGCAGTGGTTGCTGGAGGCTTTCCTCCGGGTTCTAGGACTGTGGGGTAGAAATCAGCCGGGAATCCTTTCAGGAGGATGAAGGGCAGGTCCAGAGTTCAGCCAAAAGCCTGCTGAACTTGGATGAAGTGTTTGGGTGGAAATAAAGTTGAGTAGGAAGACATTAGCCCTGGAGTAGTCCAGTTAGAATAAGCGGTGCACTCTGGAAGTGTCACAAGCTCTTAGAAAATAACTCTGTAATTGGCCTGAGAGTCAATCACTCTTCAGTTAAGCATCAGCCCACTCTGTATCACTCTTTACAAAGGCAGATGCTTGTAGAGGGTACACTGTGCCATTCCCCAATGCCCTGGGGTAAAGAGTTTATCAGAGGCACTGGATCCCCCCAGGAGAAGCGGTGACTGGCAGGCCCTCATCTAACATCACCCGGACAATGTGAATGGGCTCTAGATTGGCTCCGCTGGCTCTAGTCTCTTCACTACACTGGTCTATTCTCAGTTGATTATGCACGTTGCTGCTGCTGCTGTTCAGTTGCTCAGTTGTGTCTGGCTCTTTGCGACCCCGTGGACTGTGGCCCTCCAGGCTCCTCTGTCCGTGGAATTCTCC
>NW_011404976.1:0-1188 GCF_000754665.1 Bison bison bison | reverse complement strand
GAGAGACTGGGGTGTAAGTGTGAGGGGAGAAACAACAGGGGTGCAAGTATACGTGGCGAGACTGCAGTGTAAATTTGGATGCAGAAATGGGGTGTGTGTCTGAAGAGAAGGTAAGTGTGTTAGTTGAAGATGTGTGTGGGTGTGTGTGTGTTTGGAGGTCGAGACACAGTGTGGGTTTATCTCTGTGTAGGGAGAGACTGGACTATATGCATGTTTGTGTGTGTGTGTGGAGAACTGGAGATGTTTCTGAGTGTAGAGAGAGTGGTATGTCTCTGGAGAAAGCCGACAGGGCATAGGTGTGTGCGTGGAAAGTTGTCTGTATTGTGTGTGAAGGTACTTAGGGTGAGCTGGGAGTTTTGGAGGAAGAGCCAGGCACATGGTGTGTGTGTGGAGGGAGAAATGGGTTTGTGTGTATGTTTGTGTGTAGAAATAAGGGTGTGTGTATGGAGGAAGAGACTAGGGTTGTGGAAAGAGAGCCAGGAGTTTATGGAAGGAGAGAGAGTAGGATGTGGAGGGAGAGAAAGATTTGTGGGTGTTTCTGTGTTTGGTATGATAGGGTATGTGTGTGTATGTGTGTGTGTATACTCTAGGGTATATATGTGGAGGGAGAGATGGAAGTGTCTGTGCATAGGGAGAAATGGGTGCTGTGGACATGTGTGTGAACAGGGAAAGAGGCTCTTTCTTTTTGGGTGTGGGTCTATGCATACGAATGTGGAGAGACTGGTGTGTGTGTATATGGAGAGACTGGTTTGTATCTGTGTGTGTGTGTGTATAGGGAGAGACAAGGGAGTGGTGGGTGTGTTTGTGGATAGCGAGACACAATGTATGTCTTTATGTGTTTTTGTGGAGAGGCTAGAGAATGTGATTATGTACCTATGCAGAGACAGATTTGTGTGTGGAGAGACTGGGGCATGTTTGAATAGAGAGATGTGCCTATGTGTTTGTGGAGTGAGAGATGAGGACGTGGAAGGAGAGAGAGGGTATTGATGAGTGTTTCTGTGTGTATGTATGGAGAGTTGGGTATGTGGGTATTTAGGGTGAGTTGAGGTTTCCAGGTGGCTCAAATGTTAAATAATCCACCTGCCAATGCAAGAGACACAGGCAGGAGACACAGGTTTGATCTCTGGGTTAGGAAGATCCCCGAGAGGAGTAAATGGCAACTCACTCCAGCATTCTTGCCTGGGAAGT
>NW_011404975.1:0-1375 GCF_000754665.1 Bison bison bison | reverse complement strand
TATAGCAAAAATAATACAAAGAATAATTAATTCCTCTCCTTTGTCCTCTCATAACATATTCTAGTTGAGCTGTCATCCACACCCCTCCACTGAAACTTCTGTTGAGAAGTCAGCAATGACTTTCACATTGCTAAATTTATGACTAGATCTCAGTTCTCAACCTACTTGATCTATCCACAACAGGGGATACATTTTACTAGATTTCTGGCACAGCCCTTCTCTTGGCTTTCCTCCTCTTGGCTTTCCTCCTCTGTTTCCTGCTTTTTTTGCTGATTTCTCCTTATCTCCCATTAAATATGGGGCTCAGTCCATGGAGCTTTTTTCCTTTCTGATTAATTACTCTTTTGGTGACCTCTTCGAGCCTCAGGACTTTAAATACTATTTGTATGATAAAGGCTCCAAAATTTATACTCTAGTTTTGAACTACTGTATTAATGCTAGACTTTCCTATCTTCAACTGGATATCTAATAGTCTTCTCAAATATACAAAGCCCAAAGCTGATTTCTGATTTTTCCTCTAAACCTGTTCTTCCAGCATTTCTCCCCATCTTAGTAAACAGCAACTAGATCCTTTCAGTCTAAAACCTTAGATTTTCTCATAGACTAACAGTAAATCCATTGTCTTTACTTTCAAAACCAAAAACCTTAGAGTCTCTCATAGACTAACAGTAAATCCATTGTCTTTACTTTCAAAATGTTGCCACTTTCTAAACACATCTAGACTTTAGATACGCTTTCTGTTCTCACTGTTCCACTGCCAGTACCTTAGTTTAATCCTCCATCATATTTTGAATAGATTATTGCAACAGCCACCTAACCAGTCTGCTGATAGGTTCCATCCCTTTACCTCCTTATAATCACTTCTCAACCCAGTGGCCAGAATGATCCAACTTAGTCAGATCATTTCATCCTTCCACTCAAAATCCTCCAGTGGCTTCCCATCTCACTTACAGCAAAAGTCAAAGAATCCTCAATGGCTTAAATGGCCTGACACAATCTGGCAACAATTTGAAAGTCTGACAATACTGAATATTGGTGAAGTTGTGAAACACCAAAAGGTTTTTTTTTTTTTAATGTTAAAATTTGCTGGTGAGAGTACAATGGGTATAATCACTTTGGAGAACAAAGTGTTAATAGCCAATGAAGTTGAAAAGGCACACTGACAGGAATTATGCTCCTGAGTTCATACCTAGAAAACCTCACACATGTATAGAAGGTGACAAAACAATACTTTTTATAGCAGCATTGCATGTAACAGCAAAAACTGGAAACATTCTTGAGGTCTATTTACAAGAGATGAATGAATAAATCTTGGTAGATTTATACAGTAAAGCACCACTAAGCAATAAAAATCAAAGAACTAAAGCTACATATG
>NW_011404974.1:0-1179 GCF_000754665.1 Bison bison bison | reverse complement strand
TCCGGGAGTTGGTGATGGACAGGGAGGCCTGGGGTGCTCCGATTCAGGGGGTCGCAAAGAGTCGGACATGACTGAGCAACTGAACTGAACTGAACTGAGGTTTAAATTTATCATCTTGCTGTTTCTTTCCTATTTGTCCCATTTGTTATTGTTCCTTTCCTTTTTCCTGCCTTCTTTTGCTAAGAAACAATTGAGTTGTTTAGCAATTCCATTTTGTCTCCACTATTGGCTAATCAGCTGTATATGTCTTTTTCTCTTTTTTTTTTGATTGGTTGCTCTAGGGTTTATAATATGTACTTTTATTTACATATGCACATCACAATCTAATTTATACTTCATTGTGGAAGGAATCATAAGTTTCATATCCTTTCTAGAGCATAGGTAATAAGTAAGTTGATTAGAATTAAAGGGTGAGATATGACAAACATACAAAAAATGAATCTTTATGTAAGACAGGGTATAGGTCTGCTTTTCATTGTAGGAGTATCTGAGTAGATTTTATTATATTTTTCATCCTTTTGTTCTAGAGTTCTAGAGAAACAGCACAATATAATAGAAAGAGAATGTGCTTTCAAATCAGGCCATCTAAGATCAAATACTCTGGGCCCCACTACTTTCTATTGTGTGATTTTAGACAAATTACTTAAAATATGTGAACCTCTTTTCAAAAAGGGGGTAATAATACCATCCTTCAGGAAATTTATGGGGATTAAATGTCGTCATATGTAAATGCTTTAGTAGTAGTAGAGCACACACTTAGTTAATGGTAGTAGTTTTCAACTAGGAAAATGTGTTTGTGTTCATTTAGTTATTTTTAAATAGTTTCTTTTTGTCAAATTAATCTTGGAGTCAGAATGAATTTTTATTTCTCTTAAGTATTCCCCACCTCCCTCCAAAAAATCAGGCTTCATATCCTGGTTCTGACATTTCATTATTTGCAGTCAGGTAAATCACTGAACCTCAAGTGTTTGCTTCCATCTCCATGACATGGAGATAATTTTTTCATAATATTTTCAAAAATTATTGTGAGAATGAGTAGATATCTCTTTTTAAAATGGTGGTACCAGCGTGTTGTTCAGCCTCCATATGTTGGAATTTTTAATAGTTTTTCTCCTGTAATTGAGATCTAATCTTACTGCATTGTGGTCAGAAAAAATGCTTGGAATGATTTCTATTTTT
>NW_011404973.1:0-1313 GCF_000754665.1 Bison bison bison | reverse complement strand
TTCTGTGTCCTTGTCTCAGTCTATAGCTATATTGTTCAATACAGTAGACACTAGACACATGTGGTTAAATTAAAAATTCAGCTCCTCATTCACAGCAGGTACGTTTCAAATGCTCAGTAGCCATATACAGTTAGCAGCTACTTTTTGGGAGTACACATTTAGAACACTGCAGAAAGTTCTGTGGTATGGTCTGAACAAGGAAACTGGTGCACAATTACAATAAATGCAGTTATGTCTACTACTCATTTTGGCATTTAATAAGATGTGACTTTGTGATTTTATTTAACTAGTTCATGTAGTCCCCTAAATTGGAAGCTCTTTGAGGCCAGAGGACATTTTCTTTCATGTGTCCCACGATGCTCTACTATAGAACTAGCTCATTGAAAGTATTCAGTGAATATGAAATGTAATATTTCATTTGCTGTGGAAAACTTCATAGATGAATTCTTGGATTAACTTAGAATTGTATATCCCATAGACCCTTGGAGCATGCCGTGAATTTAACCCTGACTAGCAATATTATCTATTCCAGGTACCTTTTTTTTTAGTGCTTGGGTGACATGAAATCTAAAGGGGTTCTCAGGCTTTGGCTACACATGGGGATCACTTGTAGAGCCTTCCCCAGAGATTCTGATTTAATTGGCCTGGGATGTGGTCTGAGAGTTGAGATTTTTTTTTTTAAACCCCAAATGACTCTTACATACAAACTAGGTTGAGATCCATTAGTAGAGGAGATTGAACCCCCAGCTGTCCCCTTCAGTTCTGCTCATTTACTAAACCAGTGTTACCAGTACATTCAACTGTTACCTTTTATACTGTGCAGTAACACTTTTTTCCCCCCTTCTTATAGTTTCTTACGTCAGTGATCACTATGATCCTTCTGACGACGATGACTGTCACACTGGATCCTCCTCAGAAACTACCGGACTTATTTGCTGTATTGGTGTGTTTTGTATCCTGCTTACATTTCCTATTCTTCTTGGTATACTTTACTATTATAATCATGTGGGATTCCAAAACTGGAAGAAGCCAGAAGAAAATCAGCTAGCTGTGTCCCCAAAGAAATGTCAGTGCCACAAGGCTTTGTAGACTTTCTGCTATGTATGAATAAAAGAAGCATTTTGAGAATCCTGGAAATAGGAAAGGAAATGGTGCAAAGTTATTGTTGTCGACCCAAAATAAATCTATATGGCACCAAAGCAATGAAGGCTTTTATTTTCTAACTACTGAGTGACGAAGACATGTTATAGTTTTATTATGTTCAGTTATTCACGTGGGAAAATAAGAGAAACGTGTCCTTAATCAGTGTTTAA
>NW_011404972.1:0-1290 GCF_000754665.1 Bison bison bison | reverse complement strand
AAAGTTTAACTTAGAAAATATATGTAAATATACAGATGCTTTTTTTTTTCTATATGGCCTTTGGATCTCATCTCAAAGCTTCAGTGCTGCGAATGGTGAGGTAACTGATAAAGTGGTTTTACTGGTGAGGCAAGGTTGTACCAAATGAGTACTTTTTTCTTTTAATCCTTGTTACTTTTCATTTGCCCCCGTTTGCTGCTACACTTTTCTGCTGTTCTGGGTGCTTTGGAATTCGCTGATGCTCTGATTCTTCTTCCTGCACGCACAGACCCAGAGAGGCTGTCAGGAGTCAGCCAACGTTAGTGACCTCTGTCTTAGTTTGGACATTTGGTTGTATGCGCCTTCTAGTTTTCAATTTCTGGGTGATGAGCCCATGTATGGGCGGATATTGGTTATATGTCCTTTAATAATTTAATTCATTGATAGCAGTGGAATTTGTTGAGGTGAAAATGTTTCTCTATATTGTATTTGTCTATCTTTCGGTTTTATAGATGGGGAAACCAGGGTACAGGAAGGGTAGCAGGAGACAGAATTAATTGCCTCACAAACATTCAAGTCCCTGTTCCAGAACGACGGAGTTAATTCTAGTTCCCCTACTTATTCTCTGTGCCTTAGACAGATTCCCTATACTTGATGTGCTTTCTCTCTCCCATTTTCAAAAGAGGGACATAATGACACACACTCATAATGCCATGAAGGTTAAATACTGACTTTCCTCTTAATCATACCTCCAAAAATCTGCCCACATATTGTTCCCTTGCCCTTCTTTGCATTGTTAGGAGTATTTTCGATGAGAGAATTCTCCCTGAAAATACAAAGCCCTATTTAGTGATTTACTACCTTATGTTTTGGTGTTCAGTAAACACCATGGAAACCAAAGATGGGCTCCATTACATGAATTTTTGGTTACTTTAGTTTGTCCTATGAGAACGTGATTTCAAATGAAACCCAGTTCTCCAATTTACTTCATTTCAGTTAAAACTATAGCACCTAAAAGTGTTAAACCCCAAGTGTATATGGTACACGTCCTTTCTTTATTATATCTTTACTTGACTTGAATGCTAGTTTTATTTTCCACATTGTTACAGCAAATGCTATAGCCTAAAATTATTTTATTGCTAAAGATATTAAAATTGCCCTGGCTTGAACTCAGAAACGACTTTATCAAAATCCCAAGAATTACACTATTGGTACTACATATAAAATAGATAACTAATTAGAACCTTAGTTTTCTGAATGTTGAGTTTTAAGCCAACTTTTTCACTCTCCTCTTTCACTTTCATCAAGAGG
>NW_011404971.1:0-1138 GCF_000754665.1 Bison bison bison | reverse complement strand
TGTTTTCATTATTAATAGCATATGCACATAGTACCTATCTGTACCCAAGGGAGAAGGGTGTTAAAAGGTGACAGGGTTGTTCTCCCTGAGTGTGAGATACTTGGCTTCTGAAAGTAGCTTCAAGAGGCAATTGTCAGATGCTATGATGTGCAAACAATTAGAGAAAATAATTTTTTAAGGAAAATTTGGTAGAAGACAGTTAAATCCTGTATTTCATTCAGAATTCATACTTGTACTATCCACTCTTTTCTGTTGTCTTCATAACTCTGATATATTGAGGATGACCGGAAGCATTAATCTGTGGCCATTTCATCTGTCTCCTTTTAAAAAGAAAGGTCATTGAACCTTAAACTATATTAAACATTCACTTTTTGTGGTCAAATTGAGATTCTGCACAAATATAGCTAATGAAATTTGTAGATGATCTGCTGTCTGGATTTATATGGGAGGCTTTGATTGAAAATGAGCTATAAAGCACATGTTGAGTGAGCACCACACAGCTTCCACCTGCCAGGCAGCTATTTCTGAAACAGTCTTCATGTCCTATTTCATTGTATAAGTGCGTGTTGGTGACTGAATGAGTCAAATGTGGAATTTGCCAACTCTTTTTCCTCTGATCTCTGATTCTTGCCACCCTCCAGCCAATTTCCATCCCCTTTTCTCATCTTCTCTTTCCAAAATCTACCCTTACGTGATTGCCCATCTGATGTCTAATGGACAGTTCAGTCAACATGTTAGAAATAAAACTTTTGGTCTTTAGCATCACACAGTTCTTTTCCAATCTTCCACATCTCAGTAAGTGGAGCAACCCATTATGGTACTCCAGCCAAAAATGTAGGAGTCGCCCTTAATTCTTTCTTCACTCACCACAAATTGAATCTATTATTAACAAGCTGTATTCAGGTCACCCTCTGTGGTATTTCCAATCTGAGGTTCTTCTCCCCATCACACTCGTTCAAGGGGCTCCCAAGCAGAAAAGTCAATTTCACGTGTGAAAAAGAAATTCCTTTGGTGTGGACACATTGTCTGCTGCTGCTGCTGCTGCTGCTAAGTTGCTTCGGTCATGTCGGACTCTGTGCGACCCCATAGACGGCAGCCCACCTGGCTCCCCCGTCCCTGGGATTCTCCAGGCACTGTC
>NW_011404970.1:0-1410 GCF_000754665.1 Bison bison bison | reverse complement strand
GGGTTAGGAAGATCCCCTGGAGGATGACATGGCAACCCACTCCAGTATTCTTCCCTGGAGAATCCCCATGGATAGAGGAGTCTGGTGGGCTACAGACAATGAGGTTGCAAAGAGTCAGACATGACTGAGTGGCTAAACAGCACAACACGTAGGTATTGAGTGATATAGAGACAGGACTTAAATGTAGCATTTTTATTTCAGAGTTCCACAACTTTTAACTATTATTTAAAAGGCTAGCCTCTGAAGAGCATGGGAATCTTTCATAACAGGGAGCCAATTTATATTGAGTGAAACTATTTATATTGAGTGAAACTAAAACACAAGCTTAAATAAGTTCTTCCTTAATATTTTGTATTAAGTAGCCATATTTGTCTGAAGTTCAGTAAGTACTATGGTTTTAACCTGGTTTCCTATTTTTTCTATTAAATTCCTTCCAAGTATAGTTAAATTAAATTTTATTTGAATATTCCTTTATTATCAAATTATTTTGTCAAATCCCCTTTCTTTGCAACATACCTTTTTTCTGTCTATATTCCTAAGGGACACCTGGAATTAGATTTGCAAAATGGTAACAGTGCCTACATTTGTGTGTTGGTGCTTCGAATGATTTTGTCACTATTTTTTTATACTTCCTTTACTGATTGATTTTAAATGATGAAATTTGTATTATTTCAGTAAATTATAAGTCATCATTATAATAAAAGAAAAAAGGTGGAATATGGATAAGGATGAGAAGAGCATAGCATTGGTGAAGTTCGTTTGTTCTGTGCTTACAATTTCTTAAAAAGGAAAACACTCTCATCTCTGACCCAGTACAGATCTCTTTTCTAGGTTACAAATATTAATTCCACATATAAAAGTAATGTCTGTCTACTTTTAGCTACATTAACTGTGAAATTTTAAATACTTCATTCATCAGGGGAGTGTGTGTGTGTGTGTGTGTGTATATATATATATATGTATATGTACATATATGTATGTATATATGCATATGTGTGTATATATGTATGTATGTGTGTATATGTATATATGTATATGTGTGTGTATATATGTATATGTGTGTATATGTATTTTTATATGTATATAAAAATAGTGACAAATTTGTCACTATTTTTTACACACACACATATATATATATAGTACATATATATGTACTGGGACAACAACGGAAAACACTTTATACAAACAATGAGGCAGGAAATGAATTTTCTATAATCTTTTGAATTATTTAAAGGAGTAGAGATAAGTTCTTTAAACATTCAATCACTTGTGTAATGCGGAGGAAAGAATAACTGTTCGTAGTGAGAGGTATGTTGAAGCACGGATCTGGAGTCTAGGCCTGGTTCTGTAACAGAACTCTCAATGACGTGGTCAAACTATCCTTTTTCAATTTTGTGTTCCTACAAAAAT
>NW_011404969.1:0-1146 GCF_000754665.1 Bison bison bison | reverse complement strand
GTATACATGTGTTCCCCATCCTGAACCCTCCTCCCTCCTCCCTCCCCATACCATCCCTCTGGGTCGTCCCAGTGCATTCATATTTTATCTAAAGTAAACTTATTCATTGAAAACAGGGTCTGTGGGTTCACAATTTGTCTTTTACCTGAAAACAGAATATAAAACTCATAGAAAGCTCTGAATAAATTCTTTTCATATAAGTGATAATAAATGAGAACTAATTTTAAGCATAAAAAATGACCACATGAATTTTTAGAAATTTCATATTGGTTTAAGTTACTTCAAAATAGTAGAAAAGGGATCAAACACATATTTTTCCAATAGTTATTGAGATGTTTGACAATTCAGCTTCAGTAGGAGTTTAATTATAAAACGAAAGTAATAAAAGATGAAAAAAATCTAATCCAAAAGATTTCTGCACTATACTGAAAGACAGATCAATAATAATAAATTGGATTTTTAGCCTTTGGGAATACATGGGTACCAAAAAGAAAAAGCAAACCTTAGAAAAGATATTCTGGGCTATCTCTAGTGAATGAACAACATTAGTTTAAAATCAATGTTATATTTCACTGGAATGAAATAAGATGTATTAGAACCTCAGCAAGATAAACAAATGCTTGATGTCTAATAATAACTCTAATAGATAAAAGTTTTTTAAGGGCACATGTGTGACCAAAATATTGGAAGGAGGGCCAATTCAATGGTTAATGTCATTAAGTTATTTAGAATCACTGACAAAAATATAACACTTCCCAAACTCTTGGCCAGGGTCAAGCCTAGGTGAACGATGAAAGAGATGACATATGAATACTTCATTTTCCTTTTCACTCTCTTCCCTCCACTTTATACCACAGTCATCATGAAGCTAGTGAAGCCAAGCTTTGTTGTAGTTTAATCACTAACTTGTGACCAACTCTTTTGGGACCCCATGGACTGTAGCCCATCAGACTCCTCTGTCTACAGGATTTCCAAGGCAAGAATACTGGGGTGCGTTGTCATTTCATTTTCCAGGGGATCGTCCCATCCCAGGGATTAAACCTGAATCTCCTGAGTTGGCAGGAGTATTCTTTACCACTGCACCACCTGGGAAGTCAAGCTTTAGGATCTCCATTTGACTCAGGCCCCATCTAATTCTCTACATTT
>NW_011404968.1:0-1270 GCF_000754665.1 Bison bison bison | reverse complement strand
TTTTATTATGAAAGAGGATTAGATTTTGTCCTAAGGCTTAGTCAGCATCTATTGAGATGATCATGTGATTTTTATCTTTTATTACATTATTATAATGTGCTACATTGATTGACTTTTTGATATTGCATTCCTGAATAAATTCCTCTTGGTCATGGTGTTTTCATATGTTGCTGTATCAGTTTATTTTAGTTTCTTTTTTTTTTTGCATTTATACTTATCTAAGCGATTTTGGATTGTAGTTTTCTTTCCTAGCAGTGTCTATGTCTGGTTTTGTTAGTAGTAGTAGTGGCCTTGTAGAATGAGTTGGGAAGCGTTCCCTTCCCTTGTATTTTTTGAAGACTTGACGAGGGATTGGTGTTAATCTTTAAATGTTCTTATTTTGATTTTTTTTTACAGCTTCCTTTGTCATTTGCATTTTGTTATTGTTAAATTGCACACGGGGTTGTAAACGGGGTCAGGAAGCTGATGTTTATGCTGATCCTCTCCTGTAGGACAATTGACAGTGACAATGCAGAACTTCAACTAAACTGTTGAGTCTTCTGTCTCCTTCTACTGAACAGTGCTGAATATTCCACCACCAGAGCACATGTTTAATTACAGAAATAAATTGAAGCATTTTATATCTTGAATTCAGTACCACAGTTGGAAAATGCCATTTTCCTCAGTAGAGCTATGGGTGTATGCCCAGTTCACTGTACCTGGATTAAGAACTCTTACCTGCAACTTATTAGTGCCAATTTGTTTGGAAACATTATTTAAAAGAGCCTATTAAGAAGTGTTACACTGACCTCCTTTCGAGTCAGAGAGCCTGAGAACAAGGAGAGTTTGTTGGATCCTAGACATCACGTAAGGTACTATGAATAATAAATAATAAATATTTAGATTGTCTTCCTACATGTTTCAAAATACTTTCAGTCATTAATCACTCTACCAAGTCAGTGGGGAAAATTAACACTGAAGAAATAATAATAATAACAACTAATGTTTACTAAGTAATTCCTATGTGCCAAGCACTTGTAAATCCTTTACATATGCTATCTCTTTTATTCCTCATAGCAATCTTATGAGGTCAGTGCTAATATTATTCTCCACGTTTCAGATGTGGAAGCTCAGAAACAGAGAGATGATCCAAGTTGCTTGGTGTCAGGCAGGCAGAGAGTTGGCAGAACCAGGATCTGACCTGAGTTATGTAACTTCATGCTGCTGCTGCTAAGTCCCTTCAGTCATGTCCGACTCTGTGCAACCCCATAGACGGCAGCTCACCAGGCTC
>NW_011404967.1:0-1825 GCF_000754665.1 Bison bison bison | reverse complement strand
ATGAAATTCTTCCATGGGGCCCTAAAGTCTAATCTTCATTAATTTCATGGTAAAACAACTTCTAATCCACTGTTTATATTGAACCACAAATAGGCTCATTTTGGACATGTTTATACTGCCTAAAGGGGAAGCATAAAAAGATCATCGATCCCCACTTCCTATATGCAAGGAGCATTTCCAAAATAGATGCACAAGTCTATTTTAGAAGTGGAGAAATTTTTATCATAAAGATTCATAAAGTTTATAATTGCTCCACAAAACATGTTGAAAAAACCCACCAAGACTGAGAAACTTTTGGAGATAGTCCTTCTGAAGTTAGAGAGATTGATTAATGGAAAAATTTGACCTTGAATCTATCCCATGCTAGAGAGACAGGAATGAATTTATGGCATAAAAACTGCCATTTTAGTCCATAGCTGCATCTGATCTTCTGAATTTCTAATAGAAAACCATAAAAGCTAAACAGTAATATTGCCTGCCTCATGTTCAACTAGCATCTCAATCTATGAAAGAGAAGAGCCTTAACTCCCACCTTGTACTCCACCGCCCCACCGTGTCCTCCGCCGCCCCACCGTGTCCAGAACAAGATGTGTGAAGGGGAAAATCTGCCATCTGCAAATCTGAAACTTCTGTTCCCAGGCCTTGATCCAGGAAAGGAGTAGATTATATCTGAGTTTTTGCATTGATCCATTAGAATTAGCCTGAAGATCATGAAAGAGGAACATGCCGTGGTGTGTTCCAATTTGCGTTCATGCTTTCAAGAGGCATTCAGTTTTAAAAGGACTTTTCTAAATAGCAAACTCACTCTAAACTTAAAAAGACTTTTAATTGAAAATATACTTTACACACTCACTTCCCTGTGTCCCACAACTTCTTTTTCAACTATCAATACCAGCAGTTTAATTGAGATTGAGTACTTATTATATGCTAAACAAGTCGCTTCTAGCACTCAGTGGACAAATGAATAGTAAGAGTCTATTGTGAAGCTGAAGGCTGAGCCTGTAAGGCCTCAGTGGGGTCTCCTAGGTATGAAGTACCTCCCTCCACAGACTTCACGTCATCATGCATTTTGTGTCACCTTCAGGGGAGACACTTCTGCCCCAATCTCTGCTTCTTCTCAACCCTTCTGAAACTGCCAAAGCTCAGATCCTGACACGCCATCGCATTCTAGGACATGGAATCTCAGCAGCCATCTACTAGCTGGAGGACACTCAGATGACTTACATTTTATACTGCACAAAATAGATACTGTTGTTCCCAAGACAAGCTTGTCCAGGCTGCCAGCGCAAAATGTTGTGAAAATTTCGGGATTGAAAATGGACTCGTTGAGGTTTCAGAGACTCGTTGGCTGGCTGAGTTTCTAAAATAATAAGAAGAGAGACAAAACTGAACATTGATACAAGCACCATTGTCATTAGCCATAAGTTTCAGTGTAGTAATATCTCCATTGGGATTCTTTGAAATTGTTCTAAGAGCAGGTGGTAGACATGGAGCCCAGAAATCAACATTTTGGATCTTTGATGTGATGGATTTTGATGCATGCTAAAGTCTCAAAAGAGTTGTAATCCAGACTGTAAAAACATATGTGATAATCTCCCACATCACTTCTAAACTGGAGAGGAAGTAAGAGAGTGAGAAGATACTGTCTTGATCTGTCCCTGGTGGTGATGAAATATAATGACTGAGATGCTCATCTTCCTAGGAGGTCTTGTATTACCACTCCTCAAGGTTTCGCCTGGGATCAGTTCAGCCTCCAGGACCTCACCCTAGCACTCATTCCTCCTTTCTCTGGTTTTTCCTCCATCTCCAGGTCCTGCCTCATTGT
>NW_011404966.1:0-1189 GCF_000754665.1 Bison bison bison | reverse complement strand
TATAAAAATTATCAGCCAAAAGTTAGAATGTTTTATTTGCTTGATATAAACACGTGCAATTTTCAAAGGCTAGAGAGAGTCACTAGTCTTAAGGTGAGATCCTGGGTAATCTGAGGTGTCACATGTAAATGAAAGCCAACCCAGATACTCTCCTGTGTGTTGCTATTTTAATATATCTCACTAAATGTGTCTAGTGATAGACAGCTGAAGAGACTTGGAATCTGCTACCGAGGATATCATAGTCTAGAAGAAGAGATGGGCAAAGAAACAAAGCATAGTGTAATGTGAGAAATACCTCAGCAGAAGGAGTGAATAAACGCCCAAGAATCCTGGGAAAGGTTGATGTAAAATGTGAAGACTGATCTGTGTTAAAGAGATGCTAACCAATCAGACACAGGGAAGGCATACTGATAAACTAGCATGTGGAAATCACGAAGTTATGAAGTAGTGTAGTATGGTTAGTGAACTGCAGTCAGCGTAACATGCCCTAAGTATAATATGGGAGGATAAACAATGGAAGATGTGTCTGGAGATACAGACAGGGGTCTTAGCCCTATTGCTGTCTCCCAGTTGCTACTCGATCATTGTTCCTATTTATCCTCTTCTTCCAGTCAAGATACCTAAACAGGGAGGTATATTTTCACCAAAGCATTTTTCAAGTTAAACCACATTAAGTGCTTAAGTGAAGAAACTGACTTCTTGAATATAGGATTTATTTTCATCTTGTTGTTCTATTGCTTTAAACACTTTACTGCCTGTTGTTTTATGTTTAAAATTCATTCTTTAAAAAAAAAGATTTTTATGTCAAGTATTTTTAGAGAGCAGTTAAATATTTAATTGCGGGTTCCAAATTCATTGTTTATTATACAAAACAGTCTTATCCAACAATCTTAAATTTGCCACTGGAATCATTCTTTATGTCTATTGTAAGTCCTTTAATCATCTTTAATTTGTGCTTAAGTTTCTTTGGGGGGCAACTTTTTATGTCAGTGACTTATGCTTTCCAAATTATTTTGAATGTTAAATTGTACAAATCTTAGGAAAATTGGGGTCCTAACTTAAAAGCCAGGAGAAGGCAATGGTACTCCACTCCAGTACTCTTGCCTGGAAAATCCCATGGATGGAGGAGCCTGGTGGGCTGCAGTCCATGGGGTTGCTAAGAGTTGGACATGACTGAGCAACTTCCCTT
>NW_011404965.1:0-1495 GCF_000754665.1 Bison bison bison | reverse complement strand
GTTAATGATATTTTGAAAATTGCAGACAGTTAAAAAATGACAACTCAATTCTTTCTATTAAAAAAAAAAATGTTACCAGCTACTTACAAGAAATGAAAAAGCATATGACCAAGAAAACATTCAAAGCAATGCCCTAACTAATAATAGGAGAACTGGCAATCAAAGGAATCTTATATTACCAATATAATAAAATTAGACAAAACATATTAAAAGTGTTTCTTCATCATATTGATAACAGGCAGCTAAGGACTATTATAAGTAAGAGAAACAAAGTGAAGGATAGAAATTAATGAAATAAAAACCAGAAATAAATGAAGAATCTCAATGATACCAGAAGATGTCTCTGAAAAGCTTAATAAAATTGATAAGCCTCTAGTTAGACTTATCAGAAGGAAAAAGAGAAAAGTCACAAATTCCCAATATTGGGAAGCAGATGACACGAATACTACAGATTCTACAAGTATCAAAATGATAAGAGAATATTATAAACAGTTTTCTGGAAATTCTAGAAGGGCTAAACTGTGGTGACAGAAAGCAGGTCTGTGTCTGCCAGGATCAGGATGGGAGGAGGAAACTGACTAGAAACAGGCACACAGGGGCTCTCTGGAGTGACAGAAGTGCTCTCCGTCATGATTTTGGGGCTTACCTGACTGCAAATATCTATCAAAACTCTTTGAACAACAGACCTAAAATCAAAGCATTCTACTGTATGAAGTGTACCTCAATAAAGCTGATATTTAAAATTTCTTTTTAAAAATAATGCAAACAGGGACATCTGGAAAAAGATGACAGGTCAAACATATACATTTACTTCCACTTTTCTCCTAAAACTACACTAAGCCAAAAGAGAATCTGTTTGTTTGTTTTTTAAGGCATACATCCTCAGGGACAAAGAAAATTGGCAAGACATGATTAGAATTACATAATAATTGAATGGAAACACAGATGGACACTTGATAAATGCTTTAACAGACCAAGGAAAATTTAAACCAGAAGTAAAGAAAACCAAGACGTAAGCAGATTTATATGTAAAATGGGCTACACCAGGTACTTCTGTTAGAGGATGTGAAGGTAGGACTGAAACAATGGACGAATTGGTTCAAAGTCTGTTTGAGGAATAGTTAGAGGGCCAGATCCTCTCCCCAGTTCAGGCAGTGGTGACTATCTCTTTCCACTTTGTCAGCAGAAAACCGGAGGTTTATTCTGTGGAGAAAATAAAACACAGCCTTTGGACTCTAGGACTCCAGAACAAAAAGGCATGAAATTACCATATTCACATATTTGGTTAATTACTAATCACAAAAAATATACTTAGTATGAAAGATAGATCGCCACTGTGCATTGGTGTTGTTGCTGTTCAGTTGCTTAGTCGTGTCCAACTCTTCCCGACCCCATGGAATGCAGCACGCCAGGCCTCCCTATCCTTCACCATCTCCCAGAGTTTGCTCAAACTCATGTCCATTGAGTGGGTGATGCCATCCAACCATCTCATCCT
>NW_011404964.1:0-1159 GCF_000754665.1 Bison bison bison | reverse complement strand
TTCTAACCGTGTATCCTCTGGTTCTGTGCTTGTTGCCCCCTCCACAGTTCAAACTTCCCAAAGAGTACAGCTGGCCAGAAAAGAAGCTCAAAGTCTCCATCCTCCCCGACGTGGTCTTCGACAGCCCGCTGCACTAGCCTGGGCTGGCCCTGCAGGGGCCAAGGGCGAGCCCAGCTGCTTCCCGGTGACTCCAGTGTAACAACTGCATAAACGAGATTCCTGCAAACACAAGGACAAGTGTGAGGATGACTGCGTAGCCCCTACACTGCAGCCTGCTGGGATGCCCCGCACAGGTCACAGGGCTCCCCCTCACCTGCAGCTTGAGGGGTCTCCGCACCTGCAGCCGGCCGAGCCACATGACCAGGCCGGGGCCCCAGGGGGCTGCAGTCGGGCAAATGTCAACCTTCTCCTCCTACTGCCACCACAGGTTCTGGTTTGAGATTTGCCTCTGGACCTCTGATATGCCCCCAGGTGGAGACAGGCCTCGTTCCCACCTACCCTCTGCCGCATAGCCCAGCGGGAGGGAGGTGTAGCAGCCAGCTACCCTGCCCAGCTCAACTCTGGGAAGCCTTCGGTAGTCAAGCTCTTCTGGCGGTGCAACGATGCCTTTGATCGTGTTTGGTTTTCTTCCTCCTTATTTTATTTTGTAGAAACCGGATGGTATTTTATTGCTCTTCAAAGATGTCCAGAAGCCATGTATATATGTTTTTTTTAAAAAAACAGAACTTTATTTCCAGATGAACTTTCTCATTCTTACAGACAAGGGCCTGGGGCCGTCTCCCCCAGAGCCGCCACCAGAAAAGGTGCTGGTGTTCGCCTGCCGGTCAAGGCCTCGGAGGAGTCAGCTTCGCACAGAGGCTTTTCTTCCCAGCCAGGCCTGGGGGAGCCGAGACACTCCCCCATGCAGCCTGGAGCCCAGTTTAGCTGGGGCAGGAAGGGCTGCTGCTGGTTCCCAGGTGGACTGGGCCCCCACAGAGTTCAAGATCATCAGGGTCTCCGAGACTTGGTGACCCCAGCCTCATCTTCTAGGCATTTTCCTCCCAACCAGGCCTGCCTGAGAGAGGGTAAAGCCCAGCACTTCATAGACCATCCCCCCCTGCCACTCAGGGCCTGAGTCTCCAGGCTGCATGGGGGAGTGTCTCGGCTCCCCCAGGCCTGG
>NW_011404963.1:0-1440 GCF_000754665.1 Bison bison bison | reverse complement strand
AGTTTTTCCCTGGTCTCGCCAACTCGATTAGTTTTTATCGAACTTTGAGGATAGCCCTTCTAGTGGCTGTGAAGTGGTATCTTGGGGTTTTGATTTATATTTCTCTAATGACTGTGGATGTTGTATGTCTTTTCATATGCTTGTTGGTCATTTGTATATATTCTTTAGAAAGATGTCTATTCAATCCCTTGCCTATTTTTTAGTTGTCTTTTTATTGTTGTGATATAAGTGTTCTTCTCTACATAATACATAAAAATTTTTACACTTACATATTCTCAGTTGTGTCAGGAATCATTTAAATGCTTCAAATTTCAACTTTTCATAATTACCAAAACACACTGAAGGATAAAATACAGCCACCATTGCATCTCCTCCCACTTTGCACTTGCTCATCATTTTGGCCAAGCATGTTCCCCTCCAGTTTATACCTGCTCTGCAGGAGTAACCAGACTTAAGTGTCAGGTAACCCAGGGAACAGTTTGCAGAGCATTTTCACAAACACTACTTCTTTCTTTATGTTTTCTTTTATCTGTTCTGTGGATTAAAAAGCAGACTTAAGGATTAAATACCTTGCCCAAGGTCAGAAAGCTAACAGGCTGTCACTGAAATGTGAAATCTCAGATTCTGATTCCTCACTCAGTGTTTTTTCCCTGGTCTGCCGCTCTGTAGGCTGAACTCTCCATGCTGATCCTTCTGGTCTCAGGGCTCTTTTCCATTCACCTATTCTAAAACTTAACCTTTGATATTTCTTGTTCATTTACCCACCTTCAGTGAATCATCAGAGCTCCACTCTGAAATTAAAATACCTAACTTGGATACAGTGGTAGAGTCCTTAGAAGAGAAAAAAGAGATGAGCGAGCTTCTTGTTGATGATTTCCTAAATATGTTTCTACTTTTTTGTATAGGTCAATGAGCTCAAGACCTCCATGCAGTCTGTTTTACAGGAGTGGAAAATTTATGATAAACTCTATGATGAAGTGAATATGATGACAATCCGATTCTGGTACTGCATGGAACACAGCAAGCCTGTGGTTTTATCATTAGAGGCCTTAAGGTGCCAGGTGCAGAACCTTCAGGTAAATTAACCAGATCTTGGCACAGTGCATTATTGGCAGAAAATCTCCAGTGGAAGAAAGCATAGATGTGGACACAGCTGCTGTTGTGTTTTCCACAGAGAAACATGAAACAATGTTTTAAACAGCAGCATTAAACATATAACTTGTAATTTCAAAATGAATTACATGAACCCAATGAGTGAAACTTTGTAAATACATATTGTGAGTTTTTCTTCATCTTTCATGTTCATATTATTTCACAATTTAAAGGTTTTAATTTGGGGGTGTTTTTGTGTTTTTTTAAGTGTACAATTTTAAGTTCTAGCCTCAAATGAAAGAATACCTTCTTGGTTTTCTTCTTCATATTTCTGATAATTTACGGCTG
>NW_011404962.1:0-1163 GCF_000754665.1 Bison bison bison | reverse complement strand
TTTGTTGCCCACACTTTTGATATTGTAGTCATCAATATGTCATCAAAACCAGTATCATGAAACTTTTCTCTTGCTATATTCTACGAGTTTTAGTTCAAGTCTCATGTTTAAGTTTTAAGACTATTTTGAGTTGATTTTGTGTAGTTTAAGGCAAAGTGTCCAATTTCATTCTTTTGCCTGTGGATATCCAGTTTTCTCAGCATTGTTTATTAAAGAGACTAACCTTACCCCAGTGTGATTATTGATACCAGTTGTAGCTTTTTTCTCTTAATATCCCTCTTTTATTTATATGATTTTACTCTTGATTTCTATATTGTCTGATATTAAAATTGCTATGCCAGTTTCTTTTAGATTCATCTTTATCCATCTGAATCCTCTAGCAAGTTGTTTCCAAACCTTCTGAATATTATTGTTTAAATATGCCTCTTATGGGCAACATATTGGTAAATCTCTTTAACGTAGTCTGAAAACTTCTCTCTTTAAATAGTGGGTTGAAACTTCACATTCATGATAATTATATTCATAATAATTTGATATGGTGGGACATTTTTTACATTCTATATAGTTTTTTTCTATTTACCATGGTTTCTTGTTTCTTCATCATTGTATTTAAATGATAAATCATCTGGTCATAAACTCTCAGATAAAGTATTGCTCCTTTGCCATTCTGGTAAGTTAATTCTATTGGCTTTTTTATCATCCAATAGTTGCCACAGAGCACTTGCTGTTAGTGTGACTTTGTTCCTTGCAGATGTTGTGCACCTGACCTCTCTCTCTCAGTTATTTTTAGTAACATTACGGCCCTATGGACTGAAGCCCATCAGGCTTCTCTGTCCGTGGGATTTCCCTGGCAAGAGTATGGGAGGGGCTGTCACTTCCTCCTCCAGGGCACATTCACGACCCACAGACCAAACCCACGTCTCTCACGCCTCCTGCCCTGGCAGGTGCGCTCTTCACCACCAGGACCACCTGGGAAGCCCTTCCTAATGTTATAATGGGCCTTGTCGTTTTGTTTGCTTCTTTTTTTAACTGAAGTATATAGTTGACTTAAAACTCAGAAAAAACATTCAGAAAACTAAGATCACGGGATCCGGTCCCATCACTTCATGGCAAATAGATGGGGAAACAATGGAAACAGTGAGAGACTTTATATTTTGGGCTCC
>NW_011404961.1:0-1332 GCF_000754665.1 Bison bison bison | reverse complement strand
CATAAGGAAGAATCGAGATTTCTACCTGAGGGAGTGGGGCAGTTGAGATTGGAGTCAGATGGCTCATTTCTGGGGGGATAATGTAGGCCTGGAGAGACTTGAAGCATGATTGTTACTTTTCTTTTTTTCCTAATGGAAAGTCTTATTTAGGGTGAGTGTAAGAATTTTTTTAATACCTTGAATTTTGATGTATTTTGTTTGATAAATTATGTTTCAAACAATAGGTCTTTATACATAGGTACAGCAGGAAACCCTCTCATTCAATTGTGGAGTAGCTTGTGCAGTTTTAGGTATAGCTAATGCTTCAGGGCCAACATGTTCTTTAAAAATTCAATTTTCCCCCTATCTTAATGATATTTTATTATATACCAGTGATAATGTTAACTGCTGTCTAGCTGTAGTGGGCCCCTGCAGTGGAAAAAGTCCGCAGACTCAAATGATGTACAATGAGATCCATTGTCTACAATGACTTTCTCATTTGTGTCTTTGCTAGTAGTTCTGTAGAATTAAGAGTAGAGGATGGTTGTTAATCATCTGGTCACAATTTGAACTGATTGAGCAGAAAAAGATACTTTATCAAAGCAGTGTTTCTAATATAAACTTAAAAGTATCAATGGCATTTTTCAGGTACTGATCCCCAATGTTAATCTTCATATATGGAGTTAAAGAATATGCAGTTGATTAAAGTCATATATGTAAAATCAGATGACTAATAAATACTAATTTTTTAACAGAGGTTTCCCTTTTCTGTGTTCAGTTTTTGCTTTTTGTTTTGCTGAACAAGGCACACCATTAAAACTGATTAAGAAATATTTACACCATTAGAACATCTAAAAGATAAAAACTCTCCTATATTCGTATTTCTCTTTTTAGATGACAAAATAATTGAAGCATTTCTCTATAATTTAGATATCTTAATCTAAATTTATAATTAATATTTAAAATCCCTAGTAATACTTCAAGCAAACACATGTTAGTAAAGGAAATGTAAAATTTTGCAACAATGCAACAAGCTATTTTTCACATCACATTTAAGTCTACTGAAGAACTACTAGGTAACTAGCACTCAGACAAATTAGTTGAATTTAACAAATTGCTCTGAATTTTTATTTGCTTCCCCCCCCCAAATAAAAATTGTTCCAATTGTCTCACCAAAAATATGAGATGAATAGCTTCTCTGAAATGAAGACAAATATTATCATTAAACCAAGAAGAAATACAAGCATCAAAATAGCTGAGGAGTTGGTGAAATGATTTTGTAAAAATGATGTTTAACAGCTGAACTTGGGTCATACATTCATAAAAAATACTTGGTTATCTTCTTACACATTT
>NW_011404960.1:0-1185 GCF_000754665.1 Bison bison bison | reverse complement strand
GCCGAGGGAGGCCCAGGTGTCCCGGTCACCCAGGTGAGGGCACGGTTCACCTGCAGCTCCTCCCAGTAAAAGATACACAAACATACCCACTTAATTCAAAGGCATGAATACCTAGAATATCAAAATATTTCCTAAACTGATTTCTATTTTACTTAAATTATTTCTAGCACTAACTCACTCTTTGCCTTTTGGGCTCAGTTTGGTATGGTTAATTCTTCCAGTTATTCTCTTTGATACATTTTGTGCCAAAAAATGTATCTATTATAAGCTTGTTGTATTGGTGTGTTGTGTTGCACACAAGTGGAAGTAGGTAAAGTATTCCTCTGATGCCTAAAAGAGTATTTACGTACACAACAACTTTCCAGGGGAACTTATCAGTTGCACTCTATTATCTATAGTACTGGTAAGACTCTAGGTATATCTTTATTCCCTCACTAAAGACATTTTAATAGACTGCAAACAACCAAATGCCATTATTAAATATTTGTGTATTGGGGACTTCTGCTTCTTACAACATGGCAAATTAAACCAAATAGTGAATCCTTTTCATTACAAATATGTTGAAATGCTGAATAAAATGGAGCAATAAAATTCATAGCCCAGCTCACAAAACAGAGAAATCCGCATTTCCAAAACAGAGAACTTGCTTATTTTATGTATCAATTCCTATCTTGAAGATCTCTCCTTGTCAACACTTGTAAACTACCTTATTATTTTTTTATTGAGGTATAGCTGATTTATAATAAAGCTGTGTTAGTTTCTGGTGTACAGCAAAGTGATTCAGTTATACATACATGTACATATTCTTTTTTCATCTTGGTTTATTATAGGATATTGAATATACTTCCCTGTACCAGAGGACTCTGTCTATTTTGTATATAATAGTTCATATCTGACAATCCCAAACTCCTAATTTACCCCTACCCAACCCTCTTTTCCCTTTGGTAACCATAAGTTTGTTTTTTTCTGTCTGTCAATCTGTTTCTGTTTTGTAAATAAGTTTATTTGTAGACTACCTCATTATTGTGTGTTGGGGAAAGGAATGGAGGTTGTTAGCAGATTTGGAGAGAGGTCTTAAAGGCTATGGACTTGAAAAAAAATTTGTTAAAGCATACACTTTTTTTTTTTTTTTAAAGGCTTTGGACTTGAATTTTAATTCACATTGGAACGGAGTTGGAACCTTAT
>NW_011404959.1:0-1175 GCF_000754665.1 Bison bison bison | reverse complement strand
GTTGCCTAGAGAATTCCATGGACAGAGGAGCCCAGCGGGCTACAGTCCATGGGGTCACAAAGAGTCAGACACAACTGAGTGACTACCATTTTCAGTTTTCATTGGGTGTCGTACTTTGGACTGACCTCCTACTTAACAAATGTGTATAGGTCTCCTATTTGCTTAAAAGAGCAGTTGTTCCAAAGGGTTGCTATTTACTCATGTACTGCCCATCTCTCCTCTCTTCTTCACCCCAGACCTCAAAGGTAGTCTATACATCTCCTCCTATAAATTGATGGAAACCGCTGGTCTTGCTTTTCTCCCGTCATGACCCCAGTTTGCTCAATTGGAAAATGTGAGGAAGGGAAGATCTTAGAGATCAATGCGTTTAAGGGAAAAATACTTTGAGCTCTTAGATCCTTTTCTGCTTGGACGTGAGTCTGTGACTCCAGGTTGTCGCCGGCCCCTTCTCTCCTGCCAGTCATCCTGTGAGCACTCCCCACCCCAACCGCCACCATAGTGCCGTGTGTCTGAATCCCTGTGATCTCAGCCAGCCCTGCAGTTTCCACCACAGCCACATTTAGGAGATGGACAATTGGTATCTCCCACGCTATTCTCATTTTCAGCCTCTATTCCATGACTTCAGATGCATTGTGAATGCCCCCCGCCGCCGGGTGGCAAAAAGCTAACACCCCAAGTTCACAGTTTCCTCTCTATACTTTGTTCCTCCTCGTAGCTTCACCTGAGCTACTGCTACTCTCCTAGTTACCAAGACCCGAAACCTTAGTATCACGTTTTCCACACCCTAGCCTCCAAAAGCCTATTTCTGTCTCTTCATTAGCATTCCAAGCACCAGCATCCAATGTGAGAGATTTCTACCCATTCCAAGCAAAGGAAAGTAAAAGATTATCTCTTGTTTGGAGTAATGTTAAGGTCTTAAACTATTTCTTTTACACCACTCCTTTATTCACATGCCACGTGGCATGGCTTAAAAAGTTAAAAAAAAAAGAGAGAGAGAGATAAAACATGAGGATACTTCTTTTAAGACATAGGTTTGTTGTGTCATTTCAGTGCTCAGAAGTCTTTGATGGATTCCTCATTGCCCATAAAAAAAATACATCCCCCTGGGGCAGAACCGCCACTTTTGGCACATATCCTCTGGATCGTGCAGGACGGTGGCCCTGTCTTCCCTGAGA
>NW_011404958.1:0-1245 GCF_000754665.1 Bison bison bison | reverse complement strand
TCTGTATGTAGGTAGGTACATATACATTTTTGGTTTTATACATTAAATTATATGTGTGTTATGTGACTACTATTTTATAATAAAACAGAAACAAAACAACAGCAAAATTCCAGACTCAGGAATAGGCTAACCAAAATTCAAATAATTAAATTTATGCTCGAGGAAAACTTTAGATGTAAAACACTTTGCTCTTTCCGTCTCTTATTTAGTGGCAGTAACTTTTTAATTGGCTGGCAGAACAGTTGAAGACAGATTTGCTTTTATTGTCTGGGTCAGGCAGCAGGAAATATATCGTTGGGTTCTACACACAAGAGTCACTGTCGCATTACCAGGTACAACTACAGGTAGAAGTTTCTTTGACACTGAGGCAATTTGTTTTGGTACCAAGCAATTAATTTTGGAACCATTGTTTGCATTTTAAACCATGGCCAGCTTTAAACTTTATTCAGAGAGAAGATTTTTGAAGAGACAGCATCATAAATAGCAAATGTTTATCAAGTATATGCTATACACCAGATGCAATGTGTACATTAAGTCATTTAATCCAGATAACGGTCTCCTATTAAGCCATACAGGTTATACATATTGCCAGAGAGTCAACACAGGAAATACATGATAAGATTTTCATGAAAGCTTGTCTGACCCCAAAGCCCATGTTCCGAAACAGCCTTTTAACAGCTTCAGAGCTAATAGAGCCTTTACTGAGTGCAGTGCATCCTAACTCATTCCAGAAAGAGTATTTCTAGCCTTAACATTGCAGAGAGGGAAGTGTAGGTCTTCAGAATGTCTGTGATTTTTAACATCTGTTTAAGTTTGCTGTCTTCGGTAGCATTAAGCCACTGCTCTTTACCCCTCTGTTTGATGGTCCTTTCATAGGCTTGGAGGCCGTAAAGAATTTGATTGACTGGGCAGTGGAAGGCCTGCCAGGGTTTCTGTTGCTTTTCTGATATGAACTCTTTCTTAATTTTGTATCCCCAGGATTAGCCCAAACCTCAAAACCTCTCTTCACCATGCCTGTGCAAAGCCTTTGCAGCCTATTGCACCTTCTGGCATTAAGATTACATGTATCTCTTTCTCCAACTTGTCAAAATTTTAAAACCGTTTTTCCGCCCCCACCATTGGTTCTTCAAGAATTACCTTATGTATCCCAGATTGTGCTTTCAGCAAGTGAAACTTATTCCTGATCTTTTATCTGAGTCGTTATTTGGCATTTTATTATCAGACCCAGCACTGATAATTGTCATT
>NW_011404957.1:0-1182 GCF_000754665.1 Bison bison bison | reverse complement strand
CCCCTCCAGTGTTCTTGCCTGGAGAATCCCAGGGATGGGGGAGCCTCGTGGGCTGCCGTCTATGGGGTCACACAGAGTCGGACACGACTGAAGTGACGTAGCATAGCATAGCATAGCATACATTGTAAAATAATTGGTCCTATTGAGTTAATTAACGTAACAAGCACCTCACATATTTACTTTTTTTTGGGTGAGAACAGCTTCTACTCTTTTACCAAATTCAGCCATACAATAAATACACTGTTAACAACCATAGTCACATTATACTTAGATCCTCAGATGTTATTCATCTTTTTTTGTACAGCACTTTACCAACCTCTCCCTATTTCCTTCACTGCACCCAGCTCCCCACCCTTGCCACACAGGAAGCTACTTTTCTACTCGATGTTTTTATGTGTATGAACTTTTTTTTCCCTTCAGATTCCACATATAAGTAATACCATGCAGTATTTGTCTTTGTCTGGGTTATTTCACTTAGTATAATGCTCTCCAGCTTTACCCTTATCAATGCATATGACAAGATGCCCTTCCTTTTTAAGGCAGGATAAAATTCCATTATATGTGTATATATAAAACCACATTTTCTTTATCTGTTCACATGAAGACAGGCACTTAGGTTTTTTTACATCTTGGCTACTCTGAATATTGCTGCTATGAAGAGGAGAGTACAGCTGTCTCCTCGAGATAGTGATTTAGCTTCCTTCAGATATATACCCAGAAGTGGGATTGCTGGATCATCCTGTGGTTCTATTTTTCATTTTTTGAGGACTCTCCATACTGTTTTCCATACTGGCTGAACCAATTTACATTTCTACCTGCAAGACACAAGGGTTCCCTTTTCTCCACAGCCTTGCCAATACTTGCTATCTCTTGTCTTTCAGAGGATGGCCATTCTAGAAGGTGTGAGGTGATACCTTATCATGATTTGGATTTGCATTTACCTGCTGAGCACCTTTTCATGTACCTGCTGGCCATTTGTATGTCTTCCTTGGAAAAATGTCTATTCAGATACTTTGCCTGTTTTTTAATTGGGTTATTTCCTTTTTTGCTACTGGGCTCTATGGGTTCCTTGTATATTCTGCATTGTAACCCCTTATGAATATGTGGTGTGCAAATATTTTCTTCCATTCCACAGATTTCCTTTTCATCTTATTGATGATTTCCTGTGCTGTGCAGCTTTTT
>NW_011404956.1:0-1418 GCF_000754665.1 Bison bison bison | reverse complement strand
TGGGAAGTCTTTTTCTACCAGAAAATCTATTTCAGGAGGAGATCATATTCTATTTTTGCCTATGCTTGCTAATTGTGTATATGTGTATGTGTGTGTACACATAAATTTCTATAAAACACAGATATGTAATATGTCTTGATTCTCTTACTCTTTTTTAAAATTTTTGTTTCGTATTGGACTATGATTGATTTACAGTGTTGTGTTAGTTTCCTATGTACAGAAAAAATATGTGTATTATGTAGCTTCACTTTATATATATTATATATATAAGCTCATTTCATATATTCTCTATATATATAACTTCACTTTTCTATACATAAGAAACTGACACAATATTATAAGTCAACTATAGTATGTATAGTAAATATATATGTTATATATATGTATATATATTGCTTCAAACTCATTTCTCACTTAGATTATTTCAGAATATTGAGCAGAGTTTCCTGTGTTATACAGTAGGTCCTTGTTGGTTATCTATTTTAAACCAATAGTAGATTTAGGATTTCCCTGGTAGCTCAGATTGACTAAGACAGTCTACACTCTTTGAAAAGAAAAAAGAGAACCCCACCCTTTAAGTCTTTCAAATTTATTCCTTTGGGTGGGCAAAAGGAACCAGAAGTCAGAAACATATCCCTCCCTCCCAACTCAGAATCTGAAAAATACGTATTACATGGAACCAGGTTTTACACTTTAAAGATTCCTGACTGCACACATACACTTTTGGGTCTTATATTTAAAAGATCTGCTGGTATTTTGATTGGTACTACATTGAATCTATAAATCAACCAAGGATACCCGATACCTTAACAATATTAGGTCTTCTCTTAGTAATGATTTATAGTTTTAGAACATAGATCATTCATATGTTTTATCAGATTTACCTTTTTAATTGGGTTTTTATTGTTTATGGCAGTATGCAAAAATAGTTGACATTTTGTATCCAGTAATTCCAAATACAGATGGAATTCCAGATACATCTGGAATACAATTTCAGATGATGGAATTGTTTAATTCCATCAGATTTTCTATGTCGATGATCATACCTGCAAAGAAGGTCTCTTATGTTTTTGTTTTTCAGTCTGGATGATGGTTCTCTCTCTCGCTCTTTTTACTTTATAGTATTGTTTAGATTTTTTTCTCTTTATTTTTGTGTATCTTTATAGGTTTTTAATTTGTGGTTACCCTATATATTACAACCTATGTATATAGTTGTATATTTTAAGTTGATAATCTCTTGGTTTGACACATTATAACAGGTCTTCATTTTTACTATCCCCTACCCATTTCAACATTTTATGTTTTTGACATCATACTTTATATCTTTTTGTTTTGTGAATCCGTTAACTACTGATTGTAGGTATTAATGATTTTACTTTTCAAGGTAGTACTTTTACTTCTTTTGTCTTTTAGCCTTC
>NW_011404955.1:0-1180 GCF_000754665.1 Bison bison bison | reverse complement strand
TTTTCACCCTAATAGTTAAAGTGGTTTTTTTTTTTTTTGGTTGATTTCAAGCTGCTGAGCATTGCTGGTGTGTGTTACAACAGAGTAGTTTGTAAGTTCTCTGCAATCTTTGTTATCCAGCCCCTAATGGGGACCTTTCATTAACTCTATCTTAAACAACTCTATCACATCTATTATATTATTCATATCTTAATGAACCTGTTTGATGTTTATAATGTGTACCTATGAAATACTAGGCTGAAATCACCCAGTTGCAAAGTAGAAACTTATGTCAGATGATATCTCAGTTTTCTTATATTACTTCTCCTTTTATCATCCCCCTTTCTTCACTGTCATAGAATTTCTCTACTGCCTCCTTTTGTTCTGTTTTCATTTGTTGTTCTTGATTCACTGTTGTGTTTTGGCTTCTCTGGTTCACAGCCAATTGTCCTCCTATCTCCATGACTGTTCTGCCTAGCTCATTGGCTCCTTTGCTTCCTTCACTCTGTCAGTGTCATGTTCTACATGGTGGGATCTTTGCTTTATTTCCTTTTTATTTTTTTCCCTCTATACTCTTTCCCTCAGAAAACTTACTCACTCTTATACATTCATTTATTACATTTACATGGATTACTATGCAGTTATGTCTTGAATCTATGCTTCTTTCCATGTATCCTGTCTGATATTTCAACCTGGATATCTCACTGATAGCATTTCTCAACTCCCTCCTTTTGTTCTGTTTTCATCCTTCATTCTTGATTCACTGTTGTGTTTTGGCTTCTCTGGCTCACAGCCAATTGTCCTCCTACCTCCATGACTGTTCTGCCTAACTCATTGGCTCCTTTGCTTCCTTTCACACTGTCAGTGTGCCATGTGACACTATCACTTGCTTAATGTAAATGTGATAATCTCTTTTCTCCATCATCACAAATTCCATGTCCAGCTATCCTCTTTTTAAAAATGAATCCATGACTATTCTATTCATGCATACATCTTGGTGTCATCTTTGACTTCTCTCTTTCATGTTCACATCAACTTTAATCAGTCACCAATTCCTTTGGGTTTTTACTTCCCAGTATTTCTGTCTTCTATATTTATATTCTTATAGATAAAACTGTGTAGTCCTGATGCTTCTCCATGGCCTCCCTGATCTGTTTATTTCATCATTTTCTTAAGGGATTCCCTACCTTCATTTTTTTTT
>NW_011404954.1:0-1174 GCF_000754665.1 Bison bison bison | reverse complement strand
ATTTTTTATGTCAATGGGTATAGGAATTCATCCCTCACAATCCTTAATAAATGTATTTGAGGATAAATGGGTAATTCAGGCACAGCCAGTTACTACATGGGTTGTATATGCATCAAAATATTTTGTCTATATATTTTGTCTTGTATCTATAGACACAAGTCTATTTAACTTGTGTGCTTTTTAATATAAAAAGTAGAAATACAACATAAAAAAATGGGTCATCACTGACCTTGTTAAGCAATATGTCCTAGAATCTCATTATAATTTGTTGGAAGAAGTGGGTTTAAACTGATATGTAGACTTCTGGAAATCAAGCAATATTTTTATTTTACTAAATTTTAACTCTAATAATCAACAGTAGAATGATTTTTTTCATGGTCACTTAGGAACTGCTTTGTATATTAAGTTAATGTAGCCTTTGTAAGAACAATTTGTGATGATTTTCCTAAATAGCTAAAACGAGTATGCCTATCATCAACAAAGGTACAAGAAGAAGATTCTACTTAAGAGTTAAGACATACAGTTATAGTTAGAGGACAAAGTACAATATAAAAAATATTAAGAGTCCTCCCAGTTACTCACTTTACATATTCATTTGTGTATTTCTCCATTCTCACTGTTTCAATGTTATTTTCTTTTGCCAACTCATACCACATGTATTAAAAACTCATTATAAGTAAAACCTGAACATTAGTGGAAAAATTAGGTAGATCTGAATGAAATGTGCAGTTAATAGTATCATTGTTATTGTTGTTATTTGGTCGCTAAGTTGTGGCCAACTCTTTTGCCACCCCACAGATTGAACTCTGCCAGGCTCCTCTGTCCATGGGATTTCCCAGCAAGAACACTGGAGTGGGTTGCCATTTCCTTCTCAAAGAGATTTTCCCCACCCAGGGATTGAACTGTGAGGAGTCCGTCAAGGCTGTCACCCTGCTTATTTAATTTACATGCAGAATGAATGCATGTGTGCTCAGTCATTTCAGTCGTGTTCAACTTTATGCAACCCCATGGGCTGTAGGCCACCGGTCTCCTCTGCCCACGGGATTCTCCAGGCAAGAATACTGGAGTGAGTTGCCATGCCCTCTTCCAGGGGATCTTTCTGACCCAGGGATTGAACTTGCATCTCTATGTCTCCAGTACTGGCAGGGGCGGTCTTTTTTACTAGTGCCCCCTT
>NW_011404953.1:0-1196 GCF_000754665.1 Bison bison bison | reverse complement strand
TGTGAAACGTAAGAAAGCAATTTTTTTTTGTTTTGTTTTGTTCTGATCTTGGGGGTGTGTATGTCTGTATTAAATTTTTTACTCTTCTGTGTGCTTAGCTATACTCTTGTGTCACTTAGGGGGTTATAGATTGTTTCATCCAGGGATTTTCAAAGAAGTGTCAGTAAAATAGCTTGCTTTCATTATTTTTAAAGATAATAGTGGTGATGTATATGAACTATCTGTGTGGTGTTTGTGGGTGTGTGTGTGTATCACAGGTTTTTCTATTATCTGGATATTATGAAATATGCTACTCTTGTTTTCAGATTGCTGAAGCTAAAAGAGATGTTTAATTCTAAGTTTGGATCTATTCCCAAGTTTTATGTTCGAGCACCAGGAAGAGTCAATATAATAGGTATGTAGAAAGTTCTTTTTCTTAATTTTTTTCCTCCTTTGATAAGATCCAAATTTTTGTTAATATATCAGGAGAACTGGAAAAATAGAATGTTTCCCATGTATCTACTATAGCAAGTTAAGCTTTTTTCATAAGAAAATACAATATTTTCATCTTTCCCAGTCCATTTATTGATGTTAGTTTTGTCCATTCATTTTTAAAATTCAGAAGTTTGTTGAAACCTGGTTGTTCCCATTATTTTCATGAAAGATAGAAAGATTTTTCTGGGTTGCAGGTTAAGTTTTTTGACTACAGTGAATAATTTTGGTGGTTTTACATTTATTCATTGGATTAGAAGAATACAGGGAAGCCCAATAATCCCTTGCTTTTAAAAATGTGGTGGCCTAGAGAATGAATATCTGAATGAATGAATGTTTTATCAAGAGAACTGAGAAAATTCCAAATCAAAGGAGGATTAAAAAGAAAACTTTGTATACTGGAAAGTGAAAGTGAAAGTCGCTCAGTTGTGTCCAACTCTTTATGACCCCATAGAGTGTGTCCATGGAATTCTCCAGGCCAGAATACTGGAGTGGGTAGCCTTTCCTTTCTCCAGCGGATCTTCCCAACCCAGGGATCGAACCCATGTCTCCCACATTGCAGGTGGATTCTTTTATAAGCATACAAAAAAGTTAGTTGAAATAGTATAACGAACTCCCATGTACCCAAAATGTAGCTTCAATTATTAACTCAGGAAAGCTGATTTTCAAGCATATATGGAGGATTTTAAAAATATGAGATATTTGAACATGGTTAAATGAGGTAG
>NW_011404952.1:0-1446 GCF_000754665.1 Bison bison bison | reverse complement strand
GGCATCTAAACATAACGGCCATTTGAATGCACTTTATCTCACAGGCTGTGTAAACATCTTTATGACTGTGCTGTTTTTTTCCCCCATGTTCCCTTCTCTTTGCAGTGCCTCCAACTATTAAGTTGCGCCTGTCTGTTCGCGGAGACACCATCAAAGTTAAGGCAGGAGAGCCTGTTAACATTCCCGCAGATGTGACAGGCCTTCCGATGCCTAAGATTGAGTGGTCCAAGAATGAAACTGTGATTGAGAAACCCACCGATGCACTTAAGATAACTAAGGAAGAAGTTTCCCGCAGTGAGGCAAAGACTGAGCTTAGCATTCCCAAAGCAACTCGGGAGGACAAAGGCACTTACACGGTGACTGCTTCTAATCGCCTTGGTTCAGTGTTCCGAAATGTCCATGTGGAAGTATATGGTAAGCGATACTCTTTCTTATAAAAGAATGAACTCCAGCATCTGTTTAAGAATTTCCTTCTCAATCTCCTCCATGGGTTCCTTTTCAGATCGTCCGTCCCCACCAAGAAATCTTGCTGTTACTGACATTAAAGCTGAATCTTGCTACCTAACATGGGATGCCCCTCTAGACAATGGTGGCAGTGAGATCACCCATTACATCATTGACAAGCGCGACGCAAGCAGGAAGAGAGCTGAATGGGAAGAAGTTACCAACAGTGCTGTAGAGAGGAGATACGGGGTAAACTGTTCTAAGTATTTTCTTATGCACATTAAAAGGACTTGAGTCTGAATAAACACCATTCTGGCATGACCTTGGAATTTAATGATTAAACTTAAAACACCACACAAAAATCCTTAGTTTTTAGCACCTTGCACATAAGGCCCCTTAGTAATTTCTGTTTGATATACAGATTCTCTTTTACTTGAGAGACAAATTATTAGGTTCAATAAATGTACACATTCTCATTTTAAAAGACTTTCTCCACATGTGAGTGTATGTACTCAGATAATTGTGTCTATAGATTTATTTCTTTTTACAGTCTTCCCCTACTAAATGACTTGAATATTAAATCAAGTGAAAATCAACATAAGTATGTGGTTTTTAAGAAATTATTATTCATTTGATTTCTAGATCTGGAAACTTATCCCCAATGGTCAGTATGAGTTCCGAGTTAGGGCAGTGAATAAATATGGAATCAGTGATGAATGCAAATCAGATAAAGTGGTCATTCAAGATCCTTACCGCACTCCTGGACCTCCGGGAAAACCAAAAGTTCTGGAGCGCACCAAAGGGTCGATGCTAGTGAGCTGGACTCCTCCTCTGGACAACGGCGGCTCTCCAATTACTGGTTACTGGCTGGAGAAGAGAGAAGAGGGAGGTGCCTACTGGTCACGTGTTAGCCGAGCACCAATAACCAAAGTGGGCTTGAAAGGCGTGGAATTTAATGTTCCCCGTTTGATTGAAGGTGTTAAATACCAGTTCAGAGCAATG
>NW_011404951.1:0-1202 GCF_000754665.1 Bison bison bison | reverse complement strand
CCTCAGGGCCTGACTCAAGCCGAACTCAGTCAAGACCAAGTGAATGAAAGAGGGCAAGGAGGTGGGGGACAGTTGGTGGTTGACATTACCCAGGGGGAACCACAGATGATAGAGCGGAACTTCTGAGATGTTCCAGAAAGAACATCGGGCCATGAGTCCTGGGAAAGTGCCCCCACCTCCTTGCCCTCTTTCATTCACTTGGTCTTGACTGAGTTCGGCTTGAGTCAGGCCCTGAGGCAGGCACTTATGTTACGCTTTGAAGGATCCAGGTGTGGCTTCTACCTTCACAGAGATACCCATCTATTAGGGGAGTGGGAATTAGTCAAAGAGTCATGAGAATACCCCATGACAACCTAGACATTTTATAGAGGTACACAGTGTGGAATGATAGGATCTGATCTCACTGGAAGAGAGATTTTGAGGCTGAGATCAGATTGATGGGTAGGAATTAGCTAGTCCAGGCAGAAGGAGGAGAAAGACATTAAAAGCATTGGGAGAAACCAATACAACATGTAAAGCACTTATCTTCCCATTTAAAAATAATTAATTAATTTTTAAAAAGGTTTGGGAGAAAGGGACTTCCCTGGTGTTCTAGCGGCTAACACTGCACTTTTGAGGCAAGGGGTGCGGGTTTGATCCCTGTGTCAGGGAATTAAACCCCACATGCCGTGAGGTGTATCCAAAACAGTGTTAAAAGAAAAAAAAAAGTGTTGGAGGAAAGGAGTAAGAACAATGTTCCCCCCAGAGACCAGGGAATCACCTCCCCCAACCCAGAAACTGGAAGCGGGTGGGGGAAGGCGGTGAGACACTCTAGATAGAAATTAGGTTTTTGTCTCTGCCTCATAGTCTTTGTGCCATGACCTTCTCCTGCCTCATTCTAGGGACTTTGGCCCCCTGGGCCCCCTATATGGTTAACCCCTTTTATTCCCTTTTAGCTCCCAAGGCTGTGTGTTCACGGCCTGGCTCCTGCCGCTTCTCCTATAACCTGAAAGTGGATGTTCCACAGAGTTCCACACAGGCCTTACCCTCATCCCCACCCACTTCTTCCTTGACACTGTCTCCCAGTTTTATGAGACTACCACTCCCAGCACATCTCCAATCTCAGAAATCTCTCCCAGGTTTTCAGGGGGTGTTTTTGTTTTGTTTGTGGCTGCATTATTCAGCAGCAGGATTTGGCTCCCTGACCAGGGATCTAATCTGTG
>NW_011404950.1:0-1198 GCF_000754665.1 Bison bison bison | reverse complement strand
GTTAAACTCTCTGTAAAATCCTCAGATATAATTATTTTCATCTGCTGAAAGCATATGAAAATAATTATATCTGATAAAGCATTATTAGTGCTCCCATTTTACTGATGAAAAAGAAGCCAAAATAAATAAGTCACAATTCCAGTCTGGAGGATGGAGGAATTTCATTGACCCACTGGCCCACTCTGGATAAGGAATTCACCTCTAGGCTAACTAACTGTAGGGAGTTTAGGGCAAGACCCTCTATTAAACACATGACTGCTACAGTAGCTCAACTTGAAAGGCAGGTTTCAGAAAAGCTGACGGTATCTAGGCCCCATAGGTCCCGCAGAACATGTGTAGTATGTTGTGTAAAGTCACACAGTTGTGAAACATGGCAACCAAGACCCTACTCTTTTAGCTCTACCTTGAAATCTAAATGCATCCTGGATTAATATCATAATGCAAACCCTTTGCCTCAAGGCCAGAAGGAGTATGGAGCACTATTCACTAGGCAGTTTATGCTTCAACCCAGATTTAAAGAATGAGAGACCTTGTAGGTCAGACAATAGGCATAACACGTGCTGTCAAATAGAGCATATCAGAGCTACAGATTTACTAGAAAGAGAATACATTCATAAAGCTGAGTGAATGAGTGCAATAAACTGTGGCACTATAGAAATACAAGCGTGACTGCAGGAAGGCTGGTGTAGAAAGGAAAAAGCATGCTTGATGCAGGCTTTCCCACATCTAAGCCCCAGGTTTGGAGTGGAAGCTGAAGGTGATGGGAATCACTACTGGACTTGAAGCCGGGAAAATAAACATTCAGATTTGTCTTTTTGAAAAAAATATTCTGAAATCAGTGTGGAAATCAGATTGCATGGGAGTGAAATGGAGACAAAACACCATTTGGGATATTATTAGAATAATTCAGGCAAGAAGAGCTGAGGATGAGTGAAAACAGTGGCAGCAGTAAGGAAGCGGGGGTACTCAGGTACAAAAGCAGAGTGGGCCAGGCTTGATAACTTTTTTCTCCAGGACAGAATTAAGTTCCCTTCCTATAAAATAACTATTTCCATCATTTTGAATGTGTTGCTGTTACTGTTGCTGTTAAATCACTTCAGTCGTGTCCGACTCTGCGTGTCCCCATAGTCGTCAGCCCACCAGGCTGCCCCGTCCCTGGGATTCTCCAGGCAAGAACACTGGAGTGGGTTGCCATTTC
>NW_011404949.1:0-1319 GCF_000754665.1 Bison bison bison | reverse complement strand
CCCAACCTAGGAAGTGAGCCTCTTCCAACCACCAAAGAGGAAAGCTCACAGACAGGAGCAGTTTTATGAAAGAGGAAAAAACACTGGCTGGATATGCAGTGACCTCCCACACCCAAGTCAGAGAAGCAAGAAGCCTGCCCCCAGGGACTTCTACCCAAGCAATGGATCTGACAGTCTTCACCTGAGCCTTAGAGTACACGCTGGTGAAGATCTTACATGTTTACACAGATTTTCATTATGTGTATGCCATCCTGCACACACAGGGGCTACTTGGAAGGAAAGACTTAGGCTTGCTGCAGAGACCAAATGGGCAAACCATGGCCTAGGCATGCTGAAGCTCTTAGAAGCAGTACAATCTCCAAAAAGGGTGGCAGTGACTCTCGTGGGGTCACCAAAAGGAGAGCACAGAGGCGACAGAGAGACGACAAGGCAGACGGAATCGCCAAAAGGGTGGTCTCAGACAAGCAACTCAGCACCACCCCCACACCAAGAAGGCCAGAGCCATTCAAGTATTCCCCAATTAAAACAAAAGAATTAAAGAAAGCCCGAAAACAGGGCTTCAACAGACACCCAAAAGACCATGGGCAGCTAGTTCATGAACACAGACGATACTTCTTTCCCCAAACTGCAGATTGTCAAATCATCATGGATGCTCATCAAGGAATTCGCTGCGGGAGGAAAGCCGCAGTGGCGAGTTAAAGCCATAGTAACTCCTGGCATGAAAAGGATAAGCAATCCAATAGCTAAGACATGCCCCATCTGACAATGAACAGCCCCAACATGAGACCCACCAGACCCTTCCATATTAGGGTCATTCAGACCATTCAGACCAGAGGGACACATCCTGAAGAAGGCTGGCAGACTGGGTTCACCATTCTGCCAATAGTACTGGGCAGCATCTCTAGGTGCCAGCAGACACATTTTCTGGGTGGACAAAAGCGTTCCCTGCTAGAACTGAAATGGCAGCTGTGCCTAAGGCCTTACTAAAAGCCCCAGGTTCGGGCTCCCAGGATCCATACAAAGCAATAGTGGTCCAGAGTTACCAGGTGATGAAGCAGATAAGTGCTCCAGGCATAAAATGAACCTTGTACTCAGTAGGGCGATCCAATCAGACCTTGAAACCGGCCTTAGACAAGCTATGTCAGGAAACTCAAGAAAACTGGATTATTAAGTTGCTTTCAATTGCCCTGCTCCATGTAACATTAGCTCCAAGGGATAAGGTAAAGTGAAGTGCATTTGAACTCATGGATGGTAAACCCATTCTCAAAGCCCAAAGAGATACCTTAGCCCCCTGATAGGGAACAACTCCAGTCTGCCCC
>NW_011404948.1:0-1350 GCF_000754665.1 Bison bison bison | reverse complement strand
CAAAAAGGAATAAACCACCAGAAAGGGTGTAGATATACATGATAATATAAATTACAATGTATTAATGGTAACTTCCACTCTTCTATTTTTCTTTGTGGAACTCATTCTTTTGATGTTTACCTGACAAGATTCTTTAATGTTATTCTCCTGTTTTTCTTTTGTCTTTTTCTTCCCATATTTCTTGCCTTCAGTTCTACTTTCTCAGAGAGTTCCTCAACTTTATTCTCCGATTTTCCAAATTTTCTATAAAAAAAAATAAATAAATAAATAAAGTGTTCTCTTGGTTACAAGTCTGTAAGGAAGGCTTTTGGTTTGCTAATCTGAAAATTAAAAGTTTCTATGTGAGAAATAGATTTCAACATAAAGGACACACCATGTATGACTAGTTACAAAACCAGGGACATGTTTTCGTACAAGGAATTAGGAAGTTGGGCAAATAATGTTGGTTTCTTTTAGGCTTTATTCATCTGGGTTTATTCATCTGTAAAGGTAGAAAATTAGAAAATACGAGTTCTAATATCAAGAGTCTATCCAAATGGTAGCTACTAACTACATGTGGTAACTTAAATTTAAATATATTAAGTTAAATAAAATTTAAAATTCATTTTGTCAGTCATGTTAGCCACGTTTCAAATGATCAGTAGCAATAGGCAGCTAGTATAGCTACTGGGCAACCCAGATATCAAATATTTCCCTCACCAGAGAACATTCTAGTGGACAGCTCTGATCTATAATCCTAGTTTTAATACAAGTGCAACAGAGGGAAGGTGGTAAGATGCTTCCAGAAGTCATCACATTATAATTTTCCACTTAATTATACTAGGACAACATTTCTAGAATATACCTACAGCTCACCTGGCCTAAAAGAGCAAGAGTGAGTTCAAGCAAGCTGGACCTATTGCAATGAAATAATCTCCAGATAATGCAGAGATGATACACTCTAGACTCCTCCCACTTTTCATCCCTCCCTGCCCTTCTTTCTTTCTCATATTTTTTATTGAGTGCTAAGTCTTGAGTCGTCTACTCCCATAAAGTTAATTGGACCTGTGGACTTGATCAGACAGACAGAAATGGGTGATGGTAAGACAGTTTATTTGATAAGGAGTATGATAGGATCCTTGAGGTTCCAGGGAAGTCTACAGGAGGAATCATTTGTTCATTCAGTCGCTCAGTCTTGTCTGACTCTTTGTGACCCCATGGATTGTAGCTTGCCAGGCTCCTCTGTCTATGAGATTTCCCAGGCAAGAATACTGGAGTGGATTGCCATTTCCTTCTCCAGGGTATCCTCCCAGATTAGGGACTGAACTCATGTCTCCTGTATCTTCTGCATTGGCAGGCAGATTCTTTACC
>NW_011404947.1:0-1303 GCF_000754665.1 Bison bison bison | reverse complement strand
TTTTTTTTTTTTTCTCATTTCCTCAGCTCTGCCCTGGGCTATCCTTTTTAAGACCTGGCTTCACTATTCACTGTGCAAGCAATTCACAAATCTAAATATCTGACTTTGAAGTCTTTCCTCTTCTGAGTTGCAAATTTATAGTTGCCCTTTAAACATTTAGACCTCTTAAATTCAAATTATATATAGTACATACCTGCTGCTTTTCCCCATCTTAGTTTACCCATTCTGTCAATGGTGTCACTTTTACCCTTTCGTTTCCTGGGCTATTAGAGTAGCCCAGTGCTAATATTTTTTCTCTTGCTACAGCCACTCAACCTGCATCTTCCTACCTAGTGTGTCTTAAAGTGTAGCACCAGTCTTATACTTCCCTGTTTTAATAACCTTCATTGTCTCTTCATTTCTTATATTATTAATATAGCCTTCTGATATGCTCTAATTTATGAGACATAATCCAGATACATAATTATTTAAGTAAATTAAAATACTAAAGTTGTGAATGTTTAGTGAATTACCAATTTATCTTTTTTAAAGTAAAAGTAAAGTATGATACTTAGTTTGTTTCTGATTTTCATTTGAATTTTCAAACGTACTGATTTTCATTTGAATTTTTTAAAGAGAACTTGTAACAGTAGTGCATTGAATACTGATACAATTAATTAGAACATGAATCTTCATCTTCTTTGTTTTATGGAGTATAAAGTACTGACTTCAGGAATATATATACCCACATTGGTATGAAATAGGTACTCAAAAAATATTAAGTAGATTTAATATAAGTTGAAATTAAGTTTCAGATAGTATTTATTTTTAATGATATAGCAAATAAAAATTTCACTGATTAAAAAATAAATGCGCTCTTTTATTTTTTTTTTTTTTTTTATTCAAGCAGCTGCTAAAATCTCACCTCCTTTATTAAACTTTTCTGGAATAAATAAAATAGCATAAATTCTCAAGGGAAAAAAAAAGAAATAGATAATGAGTGCAGATGAGGGTGTAATGAGCATTGGCCTGTTATACAGAGAGAAGGCAGAAAGAGAAAAACAAATATATATTAATACATGTATGTGGAATCTAGAAAAATGGTTCATACACACCTATTTGCAGGGCAGGAATAGAGATGCAGACGTTGAGAAAGGACCTGTGGACGCAGTGGGGGAAGGAGAGGGTGGGATGAATTGAGTGACTAGCATTAACATATATATACTACCATGTGTGAAATGAACAGCTAGTGGGAAGCTTCTGTATAGCACAGGGAGCTCAACTAGGTGCTCTGTGATGACCTAGAGGAGTGGGATGAGAGGGA
>NW_011404946.1:0-1535 GCF_000754665.1 Bison bison bison | reverse complement strand
ACCCACTCAAATATTCTTGCCTGGAAATTTTCATGGACTACATTTCATGGGTCCCAAAGAGTTGGATACGACTGAGTGACTTTCATTTTCACTTTCAAAGAGGTAAGGAAAATCAGATAGGTGGAACTTGTGAAAGCAAGAGCAAGCACAGGAATGAGAAAGACATTTTTCATTTATTTATTTATTTATTTTATGCCAACTTTCTCAATTCATCCCAGGTGCTGGAAAGTGCCTCAGCATGAGAAGTGACAACCAAAGCATTTGGGGGATCCCCCTAAGGACTTCATCCTTCTGGGTGTTTCTGACAGGCCATGGCTGGAACTCCCTCTCTTTGTGGTCCTCCTAGTGTCCTATGTGCTGGCCATGTTGGGGAACATTTCCATAATCTTGATGTCCCGCCTGGATCCCCAGCTCCACAGCCCCATGTACATCTTCCTTAGCCACCTCTCCTTCCTGGACCTCTGCTATACCACCACCACTGTTCCTCAGATGCTGGTCAACATGGGCAGCTCCAGCAAGACCATCAGCTACAGTGGATGCACAGTACAGTATGCAATTTTCCACTGGTTGGGATGCACTGAGTGCATCATTTTGGCAGCCATGGCCCTGGACCGCTACGTGGCCATTTGCGAGCCCCTCCGATATACCATTATCATGCACCGCCCTTTATGCCAGCAGCTAGTGGCTGTGGCCTGGCTCAGTGGCTTTGGCAACTCCCTCGTCCAAGTGGTCCTGACAGTGCAGTTGCCTTTCTGTGGGCGACAGGTGCTAAATAACTTCTTCTGTGAAGTGCCAGCCATGATCAAGCTATCATGTACTGACACAGCTGTGAATGACACCACACTGGCGGTGCTGGTGGCCTTCTTTGTGCTGGTCCCCCTGGCTCTCATCCTTCTCTCCTATGGCTTCATTGTCCGTGCAGTGTTCAGAATTCAGTCCTCCAAGGGTCGGCACAAAGCCTTTGGGACCTGTTCTTCCCACCTGGTGGTGGTCTCCCTCTTCTACCTACCTGCCATCTACATGTACCTGCAACCTCCTTCCAGCTACTCCCAAGAGCAGGGCAAATTTATCTCCCTCTTCTATTCCATTATCACCCCCACCCTCAATCCCTTCATCTATACCCTAAGGAACAAGGATGTGAAGGGTGCTTTTAGAAGACTTCTGGCAAGGATCTGGAGGTTCTGCATAAGGTACAGACCTGAGATGTGTAGTTTCCATTAGTCAGAGAAAACTAGGCAGGTGTATTGTGTGCTTAGAGTACTTTTCATTAAGGAGTCAATAATGAAACAGTGTACTTGTTTTTGAGAGAGCCCCAAATTCGCTACCCAAAGTATCTCACTTCCTGTGTTCTCACAGTATCTAAAGTCCCACCTTTCCCAGGGATCTTTAATTCTAAGAGGCCATAATTAGGAACCGTTTAAACAGAATTGATGAAAAGATGCTTGCTCCTTGGAATAAAAGCTATGACCAACTAAGACAGCATATTAAAAAGCAGAGACATTACTTTGCCAAGGTCTGTCTAGTCAAGGCTATTG
>NW_011404945.1:0-1405 GCF_000754665.1 Bison bison bison | reverse complement strand
AATTTATATAATTTTTAAAAATATAATCAAATTAGTGTTTGGAAACTCTAAGAAATGTATTATAAAATAAAATATTAAATGCAGAAGGTGTATAAAATCTGTTTACCATATAACTTTTTGAGTATATGCTTACTGGATGTTTTGGAAGCTTATAAAGTAAATATTAGCTTTTCAGATTAAAAACTACAAGATGAAATAGAATGTGAAGGAATCTCCAGCAAATCACTTGAACTTATACATAGCACTTAACTTTCCCAATGAAGTTTTTCTGAAAGGCCCAGATTTCTGGGGATAAAAAGTACAAAGGAGCCCAGTGGGTCACTGTGAAAGACGACAAGGGGCCACTCCATCTACCCATCCCTCAGTTCCAGATCCCACACATCCTTCCTGCTGGGGACACAATGCCCCCAAGACACAATCTTGGTATTCTCAGCGAGTGAGGCAACCCTCTTCCCAGAGCATGATCTCCAGGCTTGAACTCCAGGCAGCAGCTCTGGACAGAGTGATGTGTACTGAGACCAGTGAATGGTGTGTCACAGGCCACTCCTGACCTCCTTTGCCATGAAGATTTTCCCTGATGGATGTTGAGTTGTGTGTGTGGGATCCCGTGCCTGTAGGTCAGCCATCTCATAACAGTGCTGCCTGAACTTTTATGAACAGGAAAAGCAAACTCACACGTGAATACGTGACTGTTTTTGTAATAGTAAATTATTGGCTCTTCTAAGAAGGAAGGAAGTTAAGATAGTCAACTTGTCACCAAGTGGTTGGCAGGTCTTCTCCAGGAATTGTGCCATACTGCGGGCTCAGCAATGGTGTCTGCTGCTACCACTCTCTGCAGTGAGTGGAAGGCCATGGAGGTAGGCCTATGTACATCTGTCTTGGTCACCATACCCACCCCATCCATGTGCCAATTGTGCCATTCTAGGCTGGCTGGTTACAAAGACAGGCTAATGTCAACTGGTGATATCATTTTGTTGGCTTAGTTGTTCCATGTCCCTTCCAGGGTGAGTGCTTTCTGGTGGCCATTAATATGTAGTACACAGCTCTTCAGACTTCATGCCCTTCTCCAATGTCCATCTACCTGCTCTATCCCCAATGCTTCCTTGTCTGACTTTCCAGTCTTTGTCTTTCTAGTCCTTTACTCATGAAACTGCATACAGTCTCACCTTAGAACACTTCTCCTTCCACACAAAGTGGATAAATAAATATAGTGTTCAAAGCTCTGCCCATGAGCAGAGTAAAGATTGTCTCTTGCCACTGTCCGTTTTCAGCTTGAACCCAACTGCCGAGCCAACCCATCCAGAAACCAAGCTTGCACTTCTTCCTTCAGTTGGTCATACAGGCCGTGTATTCATCAGGGTTCTCCAAAGACATGGAACTACTAGGATTCTGATGGTTGAGAGAT
>NW_011404944.1:0-1219 GCF_000754665.1 Bison bison bison | reverse complement strand
GGTGTGATCACTCACCTAGAGCCAGACATCCTGGAATGTGAAGTCAAGTAGGCCTTAGAAAGCATCACTACAAACAAATCTAGAGGAGGTTCTGCTGGGTGGGGCGCTGGACCCATGGCTCAGGGCCCGGGCGCTCGCCTCCTCTGTCCCTTGCTAGAACGAGTGGCGCTACCTCCTATCTGGAGGCTCCGTTTCCGTCCTGAGTGAGAACCCTGCCCCGGACTGGCTGACAGACCGGGCCTGGAGAGACATCCAGGCGCTCTCCAACCTACCGGCCTTCTCCTCCTTCACCCATGATTTTGTGAAGCACCTGCCGGAATTCCAGGCCATCTTTGACAGCCATGAGCCCCACCGGTGAGCTGGGGCCTGGGGCACAGCAGGGTAGGTGCATCCAGGGAGTGAGACCCAGGTACAGGCTTGCCCTGGGCCTTCTCTGAGGGGCCGCCCAGGGCTGCCCCGCAGCTGTGACTACATCTCTCCCGTGCCCGCAGCCACGCACCCCTGGACACCGCATTCTCCGTGCTGTCCGGCCTCCCCCACCAAGCAGAGAGCCTGTGGCCAGTGTCCTACCACAGGTCAGCTCTCAGGGGGATGTGGGCACTGTTGCAGGGAGCCCTTGCCTGGCATCTGGGACCAATACCTGGACCAGTTCCAGAAGCTGCTGGTCCTCCGCTGCCTACGTGGGGACAAGGTGACCAATGCCATGCAGGACTTTGTGGCCGCCAACCTGGAACCACGCTTCATTGAGCCCCAGGCAAGTGCTGTCAGCCGGCGCCTGGGCTAGTCGCCCCCTGGGACCAGGGTCCTGGCTGCACCTGCATGGACCCCTTTGTAGCCTTGGTCAGCCAGGATCCTTAGCCACCACATGAGGCTCTGAGAGGTTCCAAGTCCCCTCAGGAAGCCCCTTGGGGACCACTCTGGGGGCTCCAGGCGCCTCCTCTCTCGCCCTGGTGGCCTGCCCCTGAGGAGAAGCTCTTGGCGACCCCAGCATCTCTCTGCCCTGCAGACAGCCAACCTGTCACTGGTGTTCAAAGACTCCAACCCCACCACTCCCCTCATCTTCGTGCTGTCGCCGGGCACTGACCCCGCCGCTGACCTCTACAAATTTGCCGAAGAAATGAAGTTCTCCAAGAAGCTCTCTGCCATCTCCCTGGGCCAGGGCCAGGTCAGGGCAAGTGGGTGGTGGAGGAGGAGGGAGCCGGTGGGATTGGCCAGTGGG
>NW_011404943.1:0-1205 GCF_000754665.1 Bison bison bison | reverse complement strand
GATGCTTTCGAACTGTGGTGTTGAAGAAGATTCTTGACAGTTCCTTGGACTGCAAAGAGATCAAACCACTCAATCCTAAAGGGAATCAACCCTGAATATTCATTGGATTGATGCTGAAGCTGAAGCTCCAATACTGTGGCCACCTGATTGATACAAAGAGCTGACCCACTGGAAAAGACCCTGATGCTGGGAAAGATTGAAGGCACAAGGAGAAGGGAAAGACACAGAATGAGATGGCTGGATGGCATCACCAACTCAATGGACATGAGTTTGAGCAAACTGGCAGATGGTGAAGGACAGGGAAGCCTGGCGTACTGTAGCCCATGGGGTCCCAAAGAGTCAGACGTGACTGAGCAACTGAACAAGAACAATAGTCTGTAGAAATAGCTATTGTATTTTGTTTATACTTTTGCTTTTGGTAATCACATCTTGCCTCATAGTTTTAAAATGTACATATATACTGGTATTTCTTAAAGTTATTGATCTGCCCTGAACTTCTGCCTAGACTCACAGTGAATATCCATCTTGATATCTTCATTTGGAAATATAAGGCATATCAAACTTAAGATTTCCAGAATAAAACTAATATTTCCCTCTAAAATTACATCTCCTATCCCCAGAATCTCTAGCTGGCTGACTGGTGAAGATCTTCCCCTATACAAAGCTAGTCTATACAGTGGGAAAGGTAGGTGTTTTTCAGATATGCTGACACCAAAACAGAGTGTCATAGAACATTAAGAAACAGGGAAGTATGGCTTGAAGAAAGGAACAAAATAAATCTCAAAAAACCAACACTAAAGAATTCAAAATAAATGTCATAAAAATGTTTAAAGAACTTGAAAAAAATGACACATGACAAACAAGTAAAAAAATTTTAAAAGCAGAATCAGATAATAAAAAAAGCAGAAATTTTTGAGCTGAAAAATATAGTAGCTAAACTGCAAAATTCACTGGGCATGTTCAACAACAGACTTGATCAAGCAGAAGAAATGATGAGACATTTGAAACTACATAATCAGAGGGAAAAAAGAAAAAGAATGAAAAGAGAGTGAAGAAAGCTCAAGGAGCTTGTGGGATACTGTAAAATGTAGCAAAATATGCACTATTAAAATACTAGAATAAGAAGAGAGAGACAAAGGCAGAAAGGAATTTTTTAAGTAACCTAAATTATATTTGTGTTAGATACTCAATGCCCTATTATAATA
>NW_011404942.1:0-1217 GCF_000754665.1 Bison bison bison | reverse complement strand
TTTTAAGAAAATCTGATTAAAGATGTTGGTAAACTTGGTAGCACTTTTTAGAACAGAAGATGATTAAGATACAAAGGCAGAAAGGCATAAACCGTGAAGTTCATGTGCTTTTTGGCTAGACGAGTCACTTATTTGCTTTTAGACTGGAGCACAGCATCAAAGTTCATAATTTTATACTTTTAAGTGAAAGCACATAGAACAGCAGCTGTTGTTTCCTGGCATCTTTCTGAGGAGATATTTAAACTTAAGTACATATATATTTATTATAGAAAAAAAATTTATAAAATGACCTTCTTTCCCATCTCTTCATTTGCATTGTTTTCAATTCACTCTTTTAAGATAGCTGTTTGTACTTTCTGTTTTAGTAAAGTAAGACTTGGAATTCAGTTAAAATTTTTTTTACCTTAAAAATCAGTATGAAAATTAAGTGGGTGCTTTTTGACCTTTTAGTGCCAGTTTGTCATTTGAATTGTATTTTATTAATAAATGAATGGTTCATAACAATTGAACCTATTGGCTATTAACTGCTTATAGGAAGAAAACAGAACCCCTATATAATTTGGGGCTGAATGTTAATTGATTTGAAGTGCTTCATTCAAAGATTTATATGTTCTCATGCCCTGAAATTTGTTTAAACAAATTATTCTACAGAGATCATTATAAAATAGATTTAATAAACAGCACACATTTATATAATTTTTCATTTTACTATATTTTGAATAACTTCCATGATATTGAGTCTTCAAGTCATTTTCCTTCACGATGCCTTAGTTTTAAGAAAATCATTCCTCTCAAACTTTCTGGAAACATTTGAAAATATTATTGTGCTTATAGAAGTATGCATAATGACAATAAAGAAATCCTTATGTACAGTGAGCAGATACACAGGTTGTTTCATTAAATTTTATTTATTTTTGAATGGTAGGTAAAGATTGTTTTTGAATTTTCTGCCTATGTGTTAGGTAATACTGCCCTCAGAGGGCCAAGGTAAGTAAATTCATTTTTAACATTGAGAAACAGCTTTACTGCTGTTTATCTGATCTTTAAACTTGTTCGGGGAGGAGAAATGGACTTCTTTGAATCATTGAATAGTGTTTGATTTATGGCTGCATCTCTTGGATTTGTTCTGTTCTTTAAGTGTGGTGGGTTCCGCGCTCCAGATGGAGACACAGCTGGAAGTTAAAGGGAAGAATGACAAGGAACTTTATGAATTGGAG
>NW_011404941.1:0-1220 GCF_000754665.1 Bison bison bison | reverse complement strand
TTTTTTTTTTTTTTTTTGCTATTATTAGGAATAATAGTAACAGTACCTCTTCCACAGGGATATAAATATAATGAGATAGTGGACATAAAGCTTTCAGCATAGTCTTTGGCATGTAAGTGCTAGATATTAGCTAGTAATAATCATAAAAATACTCACATTTCCTCTATAGATGTGAAAACACTTTAAACACATTTATGTTTCTCTACTTTCAGAGCTATGAAATTTCCCTTACGGTAAAAATGGAACTTTACTGGTTTATCTGTAAAACTACTGACAGTAGATACATTTTGGATTTTCAATCATTTTTCAAAATATAGCCACCTGCAAGGGACACATTGCTGTATTTTTAAAAAATCAAAATAATTTTAAGAATGAGATATATTTATTAGCATGAATGAAAACTAGTTGATTTAAATAAATTAATCAAGAAGCATAAACAGTGTGCCAAAGACATCAGTTAAATCTTACGAGAATAAGTGATATGAATGAATAAGCAGGAATATCCTAATTTCTTCTCTTTTAACTCATTTGATCACTGTTTACTTTTATAAATTATCACAGAATTATTGCATTGGAAGGAACCTAATTAGGCCATTATCTATCTTTAAAACATTCTTCTCATAAAGAACTGATCGTACTTTAAAAACAGTTGAATAAAGAACCCATAACCTACCTGGTAGTGTTTCTTCATATTTCAGGAGAGTATCCTTTTCTTCTGTTCTTTTCTGAAAAGAAATCCACTCTGCTTTTGGACAAAGCAAAGCACTGGCTTCATTGTAAAGTGAAGGTTATCTCGGGTGAATGACACAATTCTTCAGATAATCAGTTTCAAGTACAAATGGGGACAACTGAAAATGGGTGCACCACCCAACTGGTGTACCTTCTGTTGGTGAGAAAAGCAGAAGCAGCAAGGACAGAGACAGGGACGTGGGAACTCTAGTGGTCCCAGTCCTTCAGTCATTAGCAGATTTACTCCAAGTGAAAGGAGAAGGCAGTGGTCAGAAACTGCTGGGCAGGACGCGGGGGTTGTGTCCCCTCAGACTGCATGCTCAGTATTCCTGACTTCCCTGCCTCTCAGAAGGTTCCTTTGTCACCTACCCTCTCCTGGATAAAGTGTGGCATGGGAGAGGGAGAGGTGCAGAGTGTAATTATAACCCCGGCCAGGCTCGCTCCCCCTCGCCACTCGCATGGAGACCCGACGTCCCTGGCGCCCCACGAGA
>NW_011404940.1:0-1211 GCF_000754665.1 Bison bison bison | reverse complement strand
TTCGTTGCTACGCACAGGAGTGGTGGCTGCTCTGCACTGAGGTGTGCAGGCTTTTCATTGCAGAGGCTTCTCTTGTTGCAGAGCACAGGCTCTAGGGCTTCAACAGCTGCAGCACACGAGCTCTAGAGTGTGGGCTCGGTAGTTGTGGGGCATGGGCTTGGCTGCTCCGTGGCATGTGGAATCTTCCAGAACCAGGGATTGAACCCTTGTCCCCTGCATTGGCAGACAGATTCTTACCCACTGTACCACCAGGGAAGTCCTGTATCATACTCTTTATAATTTATAGAAATTCTATTTCTATAATTTCAAAATGACTATGAATATCTGTGATCAAAGAGTATGTAGAGGCTAGCCAGGAAGACTTCCTATAAGAAGAGAGATTTAAGAGCTATAAATATGGCAAGCAGAGGGAAGGAGGGAAGAGATGAAAGAAAGACTTGAAAGAGAGGGGATTTTATGGGTCTTTTGGGATGGGTCATCTGGAACAGGGATCCATGTCCGAACACCACCCTAGAAACACACAGCCTGGTACAGCAGAGGGCAGGAAGAAAGCGCACTGGGTTAAAGTGATCAAGACTTGCCAGCCCCAGCAGCTCCCAGACCTGGATGCACAGCAGAACCCCTGGGGAACCTGGTAAAACACAGATTCTTGGGTCCTTCCTAGAGGTCCTGCATTAGAATTTGGAGCATTTGAATATTTGAATTTTGGAAGTTGCCCAATTGATTCTGAGGCTGTAAGTATCTGTGACTGGCACAGGTGAGTGTTTGGGAACCTCTGGCCCAGAGTTCTCAGTGTCTGTGGAGAGAACATGGGGTGGGGTGACACTCATGAGTCTTAATCCTCCTCTTTGCCTGGCTAGCCTTACGCAAAGGAACACAATGTACAAAAATCAGCTCAAAATGGATCAAAGACCTAAATGACCTGAGAAGGGTCCATTTATCCAGAATGTATCAAGAACTCTTACAACTCAAGAAGAAAAAAAAAAAGACAATTCAAACGTGAACAGGACTTCCCTGGTGGTCAAGTGGTTAAAAATCCACCCCGCCAATGCAGGAGACATGGGTTCAGTGCTTGGTCCGGAAGATTCCACATGCTGTGGAGTGGCTGGGCCTGTGCACCACAGTTTTTGAGCCTGTACCCTGGAGCCCAGGAGCTGCAAGCACTGAGCCTTTGTGCTGCAACTGCTGAAGCGCATGTGCCCGGAAGCCAG
>NW_011404939.1:0-1218 GCF_000754665.1 Bison bison bison | reverse complement strand
GGTACAGTCTGGTCATCATGTAGTTAACTTCTCCACCTGGGGTTTCAGCATCTGTAAGACAGCGCACAGGATATGGCTCAGAATATTAGCCCTTGAGAAAGAACTAAAGGTCCTTGACTGTGCTTAATGACTACATTATTAATAGTCTCCTTTGACTGTTTTCCTTTGTTTCCACATTTCTCTCTTCTCTGATTAAGCTGATTCTTTGACTAAAGGCGGAGGACATGGCCGGGGGCAAGGACCGCAGGGTCCTGCTCCATTTCATTTGTGCCCGTCAAAGTAAGAGTTCAGAGTTTTTACCTTTTTCAAAAAGACAGGGTACCTTGCCGCCTGGCTTTCCCACTCTCTGTGTGTGGCAGAGCCGTGCGTGTCAGTGCACGTGGAGCGCCCTCGTTCTTCTGTTCACAGTCGCGGGTTTCCCATAGTCTGGACCGTCACAGCTTCCTTCCCCAGGCCTGGGTCTGCAGGCAGCTGGGTCGTTCCCAGTCTTCTGTTACCAGCAGTGCCGTAATCAGTAAGGTGGTACAGACGCCAGTTCACATGTATATGCCTGTTTCTGTAGAAAAGGAAAGCCTCGGTCACGTGAAACGTGTGATTGTCATAGTTACTGCCGAGTTCCCACCAGCATGGCATCAGGCTTGGGTTTTTGCCAGGGTGCTGTGCTAGCTCAGTTCTAGTTTGATTTTTCTCATGACTGAGTTAAGTAACCTCTTTTGTATGTGTTACAAGTTCTTGAATTTCTTTCTGCAAGCTCTTTAGATCCTTTTTCCGTGTTTCCCATGTTGGTCATTTTCTTCTGACTTCTATGACTGTGTTTAAACACGAATGAAATTAACCCTGTTTGTCATAGACAGCTCCTGGCTTTCAGGGTTGGGTCAGAGGACTGGCAGTCTGCTGTTGTGTAGGGTAGGGCTGCCCTAGGAGACTGAGCGCTCGGTCCTCCTGAGGGGACCATGGACGTGCTGTGGAGGCGTCAGGCTGCTGCGTCCGCGGGCTGGTACTCAGTCCTCCCGAGGGCACCGTGGGCGTGGTGTGGAGGCGTCAGGCTGCTGTGTCCGCAGGCCGGTGTTCAGTCCTCCCGAGGGCACCATGGGCGTGGTGTAGAGGCGTCAGGCTGCTGCGTCCACAGGCCGGTGCTCAGTCCTCCCCAGGGCACCGTGGGCGTGGTGTGGAGGTGTCAGGCTGCTGCGTCCACAGGCCGGTGCTCAGTCCTCCCCA
>NW_011404938.1:0-1228 GCF_000754665.1 Bison bison bison | reverse complement strand
AGGGAAATTAAGGAAACAATTCCATTCACCATTGCAATGAAAAGAATAAAATACTTAGGAATAAATCTATCTAATCAAGAAAAATATTAAGAAAAAATGCCTAAGGAAAATAAGAAAAAATCATGAAAAGCAAAAGTTGACATTTATAAATTTGAAAAAAAAATGAGGAGGAGAAATGCAATTGTTAAATTAATACAATATTTGTTCTTTGCAAGGTTGGTAAAATAGACCAACCCTTGGGCAAAATGTATAGGGAAACAAGGGAGAAAGGCACTATGTTACGTTAGGAATGATAGAGAGGGTATAACAACATATTTTGGGTGTTTTCCTCCTTCAGGATAAAGAAAATACTGTGACGGTCATATGTTAAGAAAAGGCAAAAATTTGATAAAGTGAAAGTTTTTTAGTAAAAGGAAAATGACCAACATTGATCCTATAGATAGTTAGATAGCATGGGGAAAATGGTTGAAATAGTAACTTAGTTTCAAAACAATACAAGTCTAGTGGAAATGGAAGCACTGATTTAAAAGTAAATTTAAAAATTAAAAATAAAGTACATATCCTGTATATTAGAATTTTGCCTACAGGGATTTTTCTTGAGGGGAGAATGAGGCATATATGTAGATTTAGGTGACTAGATATGCATCGTGGTGCTATTCATTACCACTATTTACTATAGAAAAATAATGAAAAAATAAATATACAAATATAGAGGATTGTGGCTCATACATGCAAATGTATTAATAGATTTAATTATATGATATGGGTGTTATCGACAATTTCTCTACAAAACCAGAGATTTCATATGCTCCAAACTAATAAATACACAAATACATATTTATAAGCCCCCAGGTTTCAGCTGTGGCTATCTCTGAGTTAGGGAGATTATTAGTGGTTTTAATCATCTAATTAATTCTAATAAATGAACAAAATGAGCAAATAACACGCATATATTACTTTGTAATGTTGCACTAAATTATGCACTCTTGGGGAATGTATACTTGATTTTGGTAATTATTACATTCCTGGTTCAGGGTGAGTTCTACAAATATTTGTTGAATCAATGACTGAAAGAATTTATACTATAAAAGACTTTAAATTGCAAATGAGGAGAGTTAGGGAAATTGCTTCTTAAATTATTTGCCTCACTATGTGGAAGGGTTAAGGCAATTTTGAGCCTATCATGGGTCAATTTAGGCAATTATTTTTCCTTAATGGATTCCATATG
>NW_011404937.1:0-1202 GCF_000754665.1 Bison bison bison | reverse complement strand
GTGTTTGTGTGTGTGTGTGTGTTTGGTGAGTGCATTTACACACATACACACACTCACAGATACAAACATATATGTAAGTAAGCATATTAATTTCTATGTTACACTGTCCAGCATTTTAACTTTAGTTAACAGGCTTTATAGAATATCTTTCTAGAATATTATAGATAATAACGATTTGCTGGCCATTGACTTGCTGTGATTCAGAAGCTGTAGGAAGTGTCTCATGAATGAGTTAGAAATTTAAACAGATCAGGCAAACTCAGGTAAAAGAACTGCCTTCTATAATAGCTCCACCCACACCCCTTACCAGACAACAACCTGGTTTCTAGTGCTTACAAAACAACTTTGAGAATCTTTTACAGAAACTCACCTCTACTGTAAATTATCACCATAATAGTATTAACTTAAAACCCTCAAGGTAAGTTTTGTCTCTTCGGGTATATTAAATTACATCCATCAGAATCTCCATACTGTATACAACCATACTGATTCATATGCTTGACTTTTTAAAAATAAATTTAGTAGTTCCGATTTTTAATCTGTAGATTCCTATATATCATGACTGCTACTTTACAGAGTTTCATAAAGTGTTTAGATGGAGTCTTCCCATTCATTTTCAATGAACAGAATAGAAAACTGGCTCCTATTTCTTTTAAAACACCTTTGCAGTCCCCCTTCTTCCCAGTGTTCTCAGCCTGGCCTCCATGGAGGACCTTGGAAATCTTGCATCATCTCAGAAGCTGTGATGCTGAAAATAAATCTACAAAAGAGGAAGTGAATCTCAGGCAAGGACTGTAATCCAAAGGCACCAGACACAACAGAGGGGATGAGATGTGCTGGATGGAAATGGTTCAGTGGGTGGTTTCTGGAGTCAGACAGCAGAGGTGGACAGCTGTAAGTGGACAAGTCACTGACACAGTCTGTGCGCAAGTTTCCTCATTTTTTAAAACAGAGGATGACAATGATGCGGCTAGTGGTGGTGATACTTTACTCAAAGGATTCCTGGGGAGATAAAAGGAGTTACCACACGTACAGCCCTCTGAACAGTGTATAACACACGGAAGGCAGCATATGAATATTAGTTATCATCATTATGCAAAGAGGTATTTGACTGTTGGTGGGAATGCAAACTAGTACAGCCACTATGGAGAACAGTGTGGAGATTCCTTAAAAAACTGGAAATAGAACTGCCTTATGATCCA
>NW_011404936.1:0-1194 GCF_000754665.1 Bison bison bison | reverse complement strand
TGTGTTATTTTAGTAATTCAGATGTTTCAATATGGTTGGTTTAAGGAGTAAAGAGAGTGGTGGAAATAAAGTGATTAAAATAGGTAAGATCTGGACCATAAAAGGGTTGCATCCCATAATGAAATGTTTAGCTTTTATCCTGAGGGTGAGGAGAAGAAAGAGAGTTTTAAACAAGGGAATAGTAAGAGCATGTTTTCATATAAGAGAAAGACTGTTCAAAGTGCACAGACTTTCCTGTATTGGCTTTTCCATATTTTCCAATGTTTTAATGAGAATTAAAGATGCTAAGTGAAATATACTTTCTACTTTACAGATCGTTTCCCCTCAATCCCTACCCCATATGTTGTTAAACTTATTACATCTAAGCTTCTCGCTCTAACACCTCTAGGCAAAGTACCATCTACCCTTAGGAAAGAGATCAAGGGTGGTTTTAGGGGGAAAACTCTTTTGCAAGTACAAGATATTTAGAGAGATGAAATAAGGTATACATTATTCATTGCTCTATCATAGAATATCTATTATGTGAGGTTATAGTAGATCTCTGTTGTTATCTGACTAAGGTAAACACTGAAAAAACAGGAAACTGAAGTGTGGAAACAAAAATAAACCAGAGAAAACCTGACGTGATTTCAATCAGGTATATTATGTGTGTTTTATATGCCCAAGCAGTATCTGGTAAATGGTAATTTCTTGGTAAATATTTAAGAATGAATAAATAACGGTTCATATTCTTTAAAAAGTGAATTAACAAAAATATAGAAATATATCTTATTTCTAATATAATTTAATTAAAGCTTTATTGTTCACTATTCTTGGAGTACTGCAGACACAGAATACAAAAATCTAAAACAGCAGCCAGGATAGTCTATTACTACTCAATTATTATTTCCTCTTAGAAAATTATATTTTAAACTTAGATTACGTATTATTAACATTTTACTGTTAAAATACTTTAATTTTCAGGAAGATTTATATATGTATAATATTTGAAATAATAGCAAAATAGTTTTGACCCAAATTGTTTTCTTAGTTGTAGTTATAACACTATACCAGTAGATGGCAATCACTAAGAGAAAAATCCTTTAAACTGAGGTCTGTGTTTAAAATGTACTTTTTTTTAATATAAATTTATTCATTTTAATTGGAGGCTAATTACTTTACAATATTGTATTGGTTTTGCCATACATCAACATG
>NW_011404935.1:0-1217 GCF_000754665.1 Bison bison bison | reverse complement strand
TTAAAGAATATGGTTTTTTTCCCTCCTTACCTCTCCATCTCCCTCCTCTCACTGACCTCCCAGGGAAATCTGAAGAACCAAACTGTGCTTGTGACCAGTTTCGCTGTGGAAATGGAAAGTGTATACCAGCAGCCTGGAAATGCAACAACATGGATGAATGTGGAGACAGTTCTGATGAAGAGATCTGTGCCAGAGAAGCGAATCCTCCAACATCTGCCTCCTTCCAGCCCTGTGCTTACAACCAGTTCCAGTGTCTGTCTCGGTTTACCAAAGTCTACACCTGCCTTCCCGAGTCTTTAAAATGCGATGGCAACATTGACTGCCTTGACCTCGGAGATGAGATCGACTGTGATGTGCCCACTTGTGGGCAGTGGTTAAAATATTTTTATGGTACTTTTAATTCTCCCAATTATCCAGACTTTTATCCTCCCGGAAGCAATTGCACCTGGTTAATAGACACTGGTGATCACCGCAAAGTCATCTTACGCTTCACAGACTTTAAACTTGATGGTACTGGTTATGGTGATTATGTCAAAATATACGATGGATTAGAGGAGAATCCGCACAAGCTTCTGCGTGTGTTGACCGCTTTTGATTCTCACGCGCCTCTCACTGTAGTGTCTTCTTCTGGACAGATAAGGGTCCATTTCTGCGCCGATAAAGTCAATGCGGCCAGGGGCTTTAATGCTACTTACCAGGTAGATGGCTTCTGTCTGCCGTGGGAGATCCCCTGCGGAGGGAACTGGGGCTGCTACACCGAGCAGCAGCGCTGTGATGGCTACTGGCATTGCCCAAACGGGCGGGACGAGATCAACTGTACCGTATGCCAGAAGGAGGAGTTCCCGTGTTCCCGGAACGGCGTCTGCTACCCTCGCTCTGATCGCTGCAACTACCAGAACCACTGCCCAAATGGCTCTGATGAAAAAAACTGCTTCTTTTGCCAGCCAGGAAATTTTCATTGTAAAAACAACCGATGTGTGTTTGAAAGCTGGGTGTGTGACTCTCAGGACGACTGCGGCGACGGCAGCGACGAGGAGAACTGCCCGGTAATCGTGCCAACCCGGGTCATCACCGCCGCCGTCATCGGGAGCCTCATCTGCGGCCTGCTGCTGGTCATTGCCTTGGGGTGCACCTGTAAGCTTTATTCTCTGAGAATGAAGCTTACAGGTGCCCCCCAAGGCAATGACCAGCAGCAGGCCGCAGATGAGGCTCCCGAT
>NW_011404934.1:0-1185 GCF_000754665.1 Bison bison bison | reverse complement strand
GATGTGTTCAGAGGAGCCCCAAACCCCAACACAGGACAAACTGAACTGAGGCTTGCCTATCTGGAGGCCAGTACATTTTTAAAGGAGGAAATAACAATGCTAATAACCTCGTGGATCCAACATCTGTTCATAATTAAGAGAGATGAGCCAAAGAGAAATAAAAAAAGTTAAACGAAAACATTCTACTATAATCTGTTGACCTTGATTGATAAATTTTCTAAAAAAGTCTTTGAAACTGTGCATAGCCTGTCGAGGGATAGTCACTCATTTTCAAAGGTAATTTCTCATAGATCACTTATCCTCTTAAACCTCTACCTGCACACTGTGTTTGCATTAGAGACTTGATTTATGGATTCCAGCTCCTCTGATGCAGAAGCTGACTTCCTGTTGCCTTGGTTACTTGGAGCTCAGTTCAAGGTTAAAGTACTCCCAAATCAGAATCAGTGGCAGACGCTGCTTCTAGAGGCCAGGTTATTGACTGCCCCAGGATGCGGAAAGGTCAGAGACCAAAGCATTGTTTACTGCCTTAAGGGTGAGTCAATATTGAATCAATAGCTTCGATATTTTGATTCTGTTTCTTCCGAAGTAGTAGTTGCTGTTCAGTTACCTCTTCCCCAGGTTGCTCAAGGTTACAGGGGTCATGCAGGAAAAGCAGGGTCTAACAGTGGCTGATTTTCCCAGGATCCCTGTAATGAGCTTTGTGACCTTGGATAATAAAAACCAGCCAAACCACAGAGTAATCTGTATGTCGCTCAGGTTTATAAAGTTAGTTATCTACTCATCTCATGTTCTTTATGGAGAAACAAACAAATCTTTGTGGGACAGTTACTATTTACTCCTCTTTTCTAGAAGAGAAAATGGGGGTTCAAGGAGGTGAGACAACTCATCTAAAAACACACCGCTGGTAAGAAGTAGTAAAAACTAGATCTTAACTCCTGGCTGAGTCCTCATTTCATACTTTCTTTAAAAGTGCTGATAGAATCATCATCCAGGGATCATACGTAATTCATTTTGTAATATCTACTACAGAAAGCAATATATCTGTAAAACAGCATGCGATTAATATAGACTTAATTAATTTTTTAATTCTAAGATTTGCAAATGCCCAGATGTTTCCTGTGGACAAAACTCAGAATGGCACAGTGAGAAAGGCTGACACCACTGGGGTGGTTAGTTCCTTCCATC
>NW_011404933.1:0-1231 GCF_000754665.1 Bison bison bison | reverse complement strand
GAAACCCAAATGTCATTACCAGTTTCCCCCGGAAGCTTCGAATAAGACACAGAACTGAGGTGACTGATTCCACTTTACGTTTTGCTCTGAGTTGTAAGCACTGAGAGCCCAGCATTTTCCCAGGCATGTTTCACCCTCAATTTTTCTAACCTCTTACTATCATGGGGGAAATTTAATCCATATGTTTCTGGTTCATTTACACTTAACTCATCAAAATGTTGTGCTGTAAGAGCGATTTGATGTCAAGGAAGTCTTGTGGGCCTCATTTATACATGTCTTTTCTTTGAACCAGGAAGTTAAGGTTTGCCAGAAAAAGCAGAAATCAACATTTTAAAGGCTCCTTCTTTTTCTAAAGTGAAACTTTAGAACCTCTTACAATGTGAGAACTTCTAAACCCAGAACACCAGGGTTTTATTGCTTATACATCAGTGTGCCCTCTAATCCTTTTTCCTTACTCTCCTTAACCCCAGCCAGACAGCATGCCGCCATTCTTAAAGAACATTTGAGAAATGAAGAGTTAACTGGGGAAATGGGAGTAGAAGCAGGAGGCAAAAAAAGAGTGACATGGAATTTCAGAATCCTGAAACTTGAAGTAATTGACTATGGAGGACTTCATATGTCATCCAGGATAAACACATTTCCTTCTAACTTGCTGAGCTGATGGAGATGAGTATAACACCAAGTGGCTTACCCTGCAGACACCAATTAAGTCTCTTGTAATTGAGATACCTTTGTTGGTCACTCTAGACCAGTACTGTCCAGTAGAACATTCAGCAATGATTGAATGCCCCATATATATGCTGTCCATTAAACTAGCCATGTGCAATTATAGAGTACTTACAGCATGATTATTGTGATGCTGAATTTTTAATTTTGTTAGAAAAAATATTCAGCTGAGAAAATGTGAAGATCTAACTGGCTTTATTAGACTATTCATGAATTGGGCAGAAACAAGCTCAACACTGCAATTAGGTTAAATATTATATCTAGGTTTGATATCATGGGCTTTAGCCCAAGTGACACTATTTGGAGTCTGTGTTTTTTTTCTCTTTAACAGTTTTAACTAAATTAAATTTTAAAATTAAATAGCCAATTTGGATAGTGCAGCTATGGACTCTACAGTGACGAAACAACCATAGCACTTTTGTGTTTTTGGTATCTCTTAAAATGCATTAAGGCATTTATGATGTAGCATAGGGCTTCCCTGGTGGCTCAGATGGTAAAGAATCTG
>NW_011404932.1:0-1564 GCF_000754665.1 Bison bison bison | reverse complement strand
AGCCACCTGCTTTGCAGATTTCTACTCGGACCCAGCTCCCCGGACCCAGTCTACTGCAGCACAGGAGAGGCAAGGGTGGGGGAGGGGAAGTCGGTGTGCCAAGCACTGTTAGTTTGGCACTGTTAGTGCGAAGCATCTCCGTTCTGTCTGCTCTCTTCTTTATGAAACCCTCACATCAGCTCCCCAACCCTCGGGATTCTGGTTGGATGGGAAGAGCCTGCAGGAGGTCAAGGGGAGAGCAGAGTGAAGGTGGGGTGTCTGCTTCCCCTGCTCCCTCCTAACCTGACATGAACATGGCAGTGGCTACATTCTTCTAACCTCAGCTCCTCTCCTCTTCCACAGCACAGTTCTGAACAATCTCCAAGAACCCTCCCCCAATCCCTTCACATCCTAGCTGTCCACTGTCTCTTGTCGGTTCTCTTTACCCGGCTCACAAGTGGTCCTAGCAGTAAAAGTGGTAAAGAACCTGCCTGCCAATGCAGGAGATGTAAGAGAAACAGGTTCAGTCCCTGGGTTGGGAAGATCCCCTGGAGCAGGGCATGGCAACCCACTCCAGTACTCTTGCCTGGAGAATCCCCCTGGACAGAGGAGCATGGCGGGCTACAGTCCAAGGGGTCACAAAGAGTTAAACATGACTGAAGTGACTGAGCATGCACACACCCTGCTCACAGCATCCACAAGACACATCTAGAGATCTTTGTGTTTCCTATCAGGGCTGGATTCAGGCTGCATGTAATTTAAAAGGCTAAAACTATGTTTCCTGAAATAATGGTAAGACACAAAGTGGCCTCATCAGGTGAAATACAGCTGAACAGAGAAAGTGAGGTGTTCTCCCTGTCCTGACTCGAGGCCTGGTGCAGCTGGGCTATATGCAGACTCCCAGAGACCCACGGGCACCTAAGGGCCCTACTGAGTGAGTCGCATCCTCACACCTGTTGGGTGGAGGGACCCGCAAGGACTGTGACAGTCTGCAGACAGCTCGAGTACGGGCTCAGGAGGTCATGGCTGGCTCTTTCCACGCAGCTTTGAACACTGCAGAACAACTACTAACTGCCAAGGTGTATTCAAGCCCACTACAATGGCCCCTGGGTAAGCCCAGGTGTATTTGGAAATGGTCTGAAGCTGTTCAGGGTTCCTCCCTAGAAAGGAGAGGCAAGAACCAGAGAACCAGAATTTAATGCTCTTGCGGTCAGCCCCTGTGTAATTCCAGACTGAGGTGTCAGAAAAGTCTCTGAGTAATAGCATGTGCCCTAGCAAAAGAAATGACTTCCTTGGAATGAATTTACCAGTCATATACTAAACTTTAGTGTGTGTGTGAAAACACCACTTCAAATGAGTCTTTCAAAGTTCATAGGAAAACTGATCCAATATTCCAAAATTCAGGGGAAAAAATGTAAGCAAGCTTGGCCATCTGTTCATCAAGTAACTTATAAAACACTAATTCCAGATGGATATTTAAACCTTAGACTTTCACTTACTCTGCCCTTCTGTGCCTAGCTGCTTTCATTTTCCAAAATGCCTTTTTAATTTTGTATACAAGGACACTCCCTTCCAACTTTATGCT
>NW_011404931.1:0-1743 GCF_000754665.1 Bison bison bison | reverse complement strand
CGCCCTGGGGTGGTCATCGCTCCGTCCTCCGATGGACCGAGGGGCACTTACCGGCCGGGGCTGCAGCCCGCCCTTGTTCACAGTGACTTTCAGCTCATATTCTTTCTAACCGTGCCAGTGAAATCTTAAAGCAGGCAAAATGTTTCTCAGCCTTAATGATACGCTCCTTTGTGAGAAGAGCTGGGAGAAAACCGGTTGTGAGTCCGTTGTTAGTGCCGTTCTCTACTACTGAGGGGACGGTGTGAATACGACAGTGTCCTCTCTGCCAGGAACCTTCATTCTAGAGGCAGAATGACATGAAATAGGACAGTAATTCAAGCCCTCGGAGACTGGCACTTAAGCACACACGATAAATAAGGTTCCAATCATCAACAGAATTTTTCCGACCTGAGTGTCCCCGTGGAGGGCCGTGTCCTGTGTGTGAACACGCCTCGTGGCTTTACCCTCTGACCGGCTGTAGGGCCCTGTGAACGCTGCTGTGGTCAAGTCCTTCTGTCTCCAGCTTCCTCTCCCGAGAGTATGTCCTGCGAGTGGAGTGGGGTTTAAGATCAAAGGCTAGGTCTGTTTTTAAGACTTTTGACGTGACATGTTAGAAAGTGGTTTGGCGTGACTGACCTGTGATAATCACTGTTTAAATTCCAGCGCCTGAACTAACGCAGCTCAGTACCCTGATCACAGATTCAGAGATTCAACCTCATCCACACTTTGACACAGGTATTCCCCATCTGTGCTCTGGGTCTCACTGCTGAGGTTGTTCACATTCTCCCTGCACCCGGCCTTAGGGCAGGACTTCCTGGCAGGTGATGTGTTCAGCTCCATGGGTGTGAGCAGCCGTGATACACAAGCCCTGCCCTGGCAGGAGAGTTGCCAGTGAGCTTCCTCTTGCCTCAGCCAGGCAACTTCTGAGAAGGCAGAGGCCCTGTCAACCCAGGTCCCTGAGTGACACAACAGTCTGAGTCCCCTGAACCACAGTGGGCACACAGTCCAGGCAAGAGGTAAACTCCTGTGATCTGAGAGTTGTGGCCGTGGCATAAGCTACACTCTGACTGAGGCACTAACCTCGGGGCACTGCGGGAGAGGCCGGGGGAGAAGATGGGCAGTCTGGGCTAGCCGAACCTGGCCTGGCCATGTACTGGCGGAATTAGGCCATCACAGCAAATGCCAAGCTGCCAGGACCACAGGGCCACACTCTGAAGACAGGAAGTTAAGCAGTTCAGGAGGGCAGCTGCCGTGTGTTCCCACCAGGCCCCCCAAAGTCTATCAGGCCCCAGAGACCCTCTGAACACCTGTGCTCTCACTTTTGGCTGGGCCAGGAATACCTGGTCAACAGCCCTACAGGGCGGCCTCCCCTTCTAGGCCAAGAACTGGTGTTTCAGGGCACCATGTACACCCACTTCACGGGGCTGGGAGGACTGAGGCTCTGCAACTCAGTACACGGGTTGATTGGGTTGAACCCATTCAGTTGAATGGGTTCCAATGAGGACTCGAGGAAAATAAGTCGGGAAACTGAGCTAAGCTTGCCAAAATGCTGGTTGTAAATCCAACCACACACTAGTTCTAAGGACCAACAAGGAAGGAATCAAGTATGGGAAATATCTGTGGCTTTGATTTTTCCCTGAAGAGCTCAGTCCTTTGATGTGGAAGTCTTTTGATGCAATTCCCAATTACCAAGCAGTAACTCACAGTCAGCCTTTACACTAAGCCAGGCGCTGTGCTAATAAGCACCTTTTTTTTTTTTTTTTT
>NW_011404930.1:0-1305 GCF_000754665.1 Bison bison bison | reverse complement strand
TGGTATCAAGGGCTGTCTTCCTTTTTCTAGTGATGCAGTAATCTATTCCTCTTACTGATATCTTTATTAACTTCAGATTTTATAAGGATTTGAATTTTTTTTAAGATCATTTATTTATTTATGACTGTGTTGGGTCTCAATTGAAGTGTGCAGGCTTCTCTGTAGCTGAAGAGCACAGGCTCAGTTACTCTGAGTCATGTGGAATCCTAGTTTCCCGACCTGGGATGGAACCCAAGTCCCCTGCATTGGAAGGTGGACTCCCATCCAATAGGCCACCAGGCAAATCCCAAGGATTGCATTTTTAAATGTGGGTTGTGCTTCATCTTCCATAGAAAGGAGATAGATAGATGGACACCCTCAACACATGACACATTGAGATTGCCTTGATAGTCTCAGAAATGCTTAGGAAACAGAGCTGTCAAGACATGAGAAAGGGGTGGACAGGTGTTAACCAGGAAGGCTCTCCAGGGACAGAAAGGCCAATGACTCAAAGACACAGAGCCCTAGATTTTTCAACAGGACCATGCTATGTAGCTCCTGGGCATCCAGTGAGAACCATAGCGACATGGTCCTAGTTCCTGAGACTGTGATAAGTGAGGTCAGAGCAGATGTGTGTAATCACCTCTAGGAGTTACGTGATCTACCAGTAAATTGAAGAATCCTTATTTTTGACATTTAGAGAATATATAAGCATCAACAACACCAATACCAAAATAGTGTTCTAGATCTCTGCATTATAAGGAAAAGAGGGGGAAAAGAAATCAAAATGCTTTTTCCTTGAGAGTTGAACGCGGTTTTCTGTAAATTTAACTCCAAAATGGAAAACATTCTCCTCTCTGGTAATTCGGCAGGTTGAAATGTTTCTTTGTGGTAAAAATTGGTCTATTTTATTCTATCAGTATGATTAACCTCTCTATAAACTTGTTCTAGGTGGAAATTCTTTTTCTTCCTAGCCAGATATGTTGCCATTTACACACCTAAAAGATAGCTTTAGTAAAAAGGAATGACATTTTTTAAGAACCTAAAAATAGTTCTGTCACTTAATTTTGAAAAAAACCTTCTAAGTCAAGGCAAGAGTTTTCTGCTCATTCATTTCACTGAGAATGCACGCTTTTGCAGCTGGGTTTAATCTTTTTTTTTTTTTCATCTTTTTTCTTGCCTACAGAGTTCTTTGGAACAGATCCTGCCCCCGGATCCAAGGGCAAATCACAGATTACCGGTTCTAGGAAAACATCATTTCAAGTGTAATGTAGAGATCTCTTGTTCAGATCAACCATATAGCTCCTGGATCTGTCCTCTGCAGAG
>NW_011404929.1:0-1446 GCF_000754665.1 Bison bison bison | reverse complement strand
TTATCCTCCCAAAACCCAAAACTGAAACTGAGATGCAGTCACAGTCAAGAGCCGTATGTTGTGAAGGACCCTGACAAGCTGAAGGTTGTAATGATGCCAAAATATGGTGAGCATAAGAACACATGCAATTTTTTATCCATGGCTATAAATTTATGCAGTTATATATATATTTTTAATATTCTGTAATTTTAAAATGTTTTGGTTTTAGAGTAGGTTACCTTTGCCTTCCTTTCATCTTTATAACTTAGCTTTTTCCTCAAGTTTTAACTTACAGATTTTGAATGATAATTTTAAAATATCATTCCCCAATGTGTTAAAATACAGATTACTGCCATAAAGAAGTGAAGGGGAAAAAGTCAATAAGTTTTTCTCTTAGAATCCATGGATAGCCAACTTTTTCTCAAGTCACAGAATTTAGGGATCATTACAACCATTCCCTAACTCTGTACTTGGGGTCAGTTAAAACCTTTTGGTGGGAGTAGAATTCTTGCTTTCTTGAGTTTGCCTGTGTATTTGGAGAGGCTGTGAAGAGGGCTGGGGAGAAGGTGATGCTCGAATTTGTGGACTTTGATCATTAGAGTGAGAGTCCTCTTTTTTCTCTCTCTGTCCTTGTGGTTTTTCTTTCTTTTTTTCTGTACCACTGTAAAATAAAGTATAACATGGAACAACACATATTTAAACAAAAAAGATATCAAATGATGGAAAAAGTTACTACTATTATATAATTCAAAATCCTAAATCATACAGCTAATACAATTTACACTGCTTTCATTCAATAATGAAAATATTTCTTTAAGAATTCTGGAAGCTCTTAAAATCTTCAGTAAAGAATCTGTTATAATTCTAAGACAACATATCCTATGAAGATTGCCCCTTTGGACCAAACTGGCCTCTAATGCCTTATGCCATCCTAGCAAATTTGGGGGGACAGTAAAAGCTCTCTTAACTGACTTCAGTTTACCCAAATCAGAGCATTAGTGACACTATCCATTACCTCTGGTTAAGCACACTGACACCCAAGGAACACTAAATGCTCACATTCTGTAGGTTATGCTCTAATTCCTATTTCTTTTGTACACTTCTGCTCTCACCAGTTGAGTTTTACACTTACCAAGAGTCAACTGTGTTTTTTCCCCTGAACTTCTTTTTTTTTTTCCCCCTGAACTTCTTAATGCCAGTTGTATTTGTTATTTTAATGATTAAGTTAATAAAATACAAAGAAAACTGACAAAATGTACATAGAAAAGAGAATAATTTCTATGTAAACTAAGCTGAATGCTTTGCAAAGACCAAATAAAAATGAGTTACTAAAAGAACTGCTGCTAAATTTTGTGTAGGTGAAACAATTACAAGAGATTAAGAAAAAAATCACAGAAAAAAGATAGTTTCTATGTAATACCATTTTGCAAGAATTTTAAGTTTCTTATTCTATCTTAAAAAGTGAAA
>NW_011404928.1:0-1193 GCF_000754665.1 Bison bison bison | reverse complement strand
CCAGTGTTAGATACCAATTGCAACAGTTCTGGTTGTATAAAATGTAGTCTTTTCTTCCAAATGTCTCCTCTTTTCTAGGCTGGACAGTTGAAAGGACTTGAAACAGTAGCTAGTATGCAATGAGAAGAGATGGAAGATGGAAGGGAGAAGAAGGAAGCCCCTCATTCCTTCCCTACTGCAGATCTAAATTCCTCTGGTAATAATGGCAGTCAAGCCAGTGGTGATGGCCTCAGTCTAGGGTTGGGTTTGATGGTTTAGTCTGCAGCATCTTGAACCTGAGACAAGGAAAATGGTGACCAGATCAGTTCTGCTGCATGGTTTTGGACATAATTTCAAACCATAAATCTCTGAAAGTGTTTTCTAGTTTTTTTGATATTATTAACTCTTGATATTAATAGTTTTCTGACCTAATATCCTTTTAATAAATTCTTTATCATTATAAATTAATCAGAATTGATTTCTATGACTTGCAATGAAATCAGTCAATTTGTATCAGGAGTTTGCAAGAAAAGAGACCATCAGGGAAGTGGGTCAATCTGGGGATGAAAAATCTGACCTAATAGGGCTGAAAGCAAATGAAAACCCAGTTGATTCTAAGGAGTAGATTAAGTATGCAAGGGTGGAACAGTTAATAAAAAATTAACTCTGATTTCTTGGAAGGAAGTATTGAAGGCAAAGCCTTGGGGATCACAAGATTTTTGCCATAAAAGAGTATTAAAATAGATGATCATTCACAGCCTGTGGGCGTAGATGATTTCTTCTGAAAGTGCTGGACAGTTTAATAAAAGAGAATGGTAAATTCTGCTACTTAGTGATGTTGAGTATCTAGTTCAACTTCTCTGACATTCTCCTCCTTCTCATCATTGTTGCGAGATGGCTACTGCAGCTCCAGACTGTTGTGCCCTAACATAGTATCCAAAGGCAGGAAAGAAAGGATATTTTCTTTTGTTTCCCAATTGAAGTACAGTTGATTTGCAATGCTGTGTTAGTTTCTGGTATATAGCAAAGTGATTCAATTACTATCTATATATATGTGTGTATAATACATACATACATATATATATATATATATATATAGTTGCTGTTTTTTAATTGCTCTAGTAGTATCCAACTCTTTGCGACTCCATGGACTGCAGCACACCAGGCTTCCCTGTCCTTCACTGTCTCCTGGAGCTTGCTCAAACTCATGTCCA
>NW_011404927.1:0-1475 GCF_000754665.1 Bison bison bison | reverse complement strand
GAGGTTTCAACTTTTCAGTCCCATCATTTATTTCTCCAAAAATCAACGTGAAATCAAGATATTTGTTCCATCACACAGGCTCATATGCCCCATCGTCTCCCTTTGCACACATCTGTCCTGGCTGGAACCCCCACCCCCAACTTTCTGCCAATATAAATCTGATCCCCCTTTTAAGACCTTGTTCAGATTCTACATTTCCAAAGATAGCAATTCTTGTAGTCAAAGTCTTTTCCCTTGATATGTGTCACACAACCTCGCTCTTGTTAGGATGTATGATATTGTTCTCTCTTTCCCTGTGTGGGCTTCCAACTATATTGTAATTCTTGGATGTCAGACACCATACGTCTCTTAAGCCTTGACTCTAATATCATTAGCTCTGTGATAGTGTTAATAGTATTACCTCTCCCGTTGAGTTGTTTGTTGTGTTAAATCATGAATGTGTGTATGGTGCCCATATAGTGCATGATGGAAGAGAATCTTTTAAAAAAAGTCAAAATAATTATTAGCCTTGGTCTCTCAGTGTCTAACCAGTGGTTCAGATACTATAGACACTCAGTAAATATTCGTTGGCAGATTAATCTCTGACTGCCGGACATCAGAGAGTTGAATCACTGAGTCTTTTGCCAGTTTCTATAGGACCTTTCGTGTAAGCACTTGTATTTGACAATCACTTAGCAATCTCCCCCTTCAATGACCGAGTGGTACAAAACAATGCCAAGAACAGATCACTCAGGTTGTAAGGCAGAATGAATCATTCAGTAAATATTTATCGAGGGCCTGTCATGCCATGGACTTTGCAGGGTGCTCTTAGGGAATACTAAGATTGAATAGACACACAGCTTTACTGTCAGGAGCTTACAGTTCAGAATGAAAAATAAAAGATGTACAGAAATAACCATGATACAATGTGAGATGTGAAAAGTGCCATGGAAGAGGGAGAGATAAAACTCTAGAAGATCCGAAGTGGGGAAATGAATTTCATCTAGGCAGTGGTAGAGGGGCTAAGAGTTGTAACTTGGACATATGCAGTTGAGGTCAAAAGGGATTCTAGGAGAAGGAAAGTACATAGGAAAAGGCATGTAGAAAGGAAAGAATTTCTTAAATCTGCTTATAGTTTTAGAGGTGCATAGATATGAGTAGAAGGGGGTAGGAGGGGCAGTTGGAAATATTATTTGGGTCCAGATCGCCGAAGACCTTACATGCCTTTACACAAGCACTTTGACATTGTTGTGTTGGCAGCAGGAGGATAGCAAAGGATTCTGACTAGTGCAGTGTCATGGTCAGGTGGGTATTTTGGAGAGAGAACTTAGAGGATTCATTGAGAGTGCATGGAGAATGAATGTAGAGGAAACTGTGAGAAAGACGTTAACAGTAGTTTACAAATGCGTTTCTTCTTGTGGCTCTTTGGGAATTTATATGTTTACTTGCTAAAGCCTGGGCAATATTTCCATCACCCTAACTCAGGGATGGAGGTC
>NW_011404926.1:0-1195 GCF_000754665.1 Bison bison bison | reverse complement strand
TAGTCAAATTCCAACTCTACTCCCTCTGGGTAGCTTTCCGTATGGTCCCTTTCCATACCCAGTGATGACATGCATCTATTCTGAATTCCAGTCCCTTTGCCTATGAGAAGAGCTCAGGTCATACTGAAAAGCAGAGAATCTTTTTAAACTTTTAAACTGGGCCTCCCAGACACCCGTATGTCCCCTTGTGACCTAGAGCATATATGGAAAGAACCGTGGTTACAGTGATTGGGTCCAGGGCAAACTAATGGGCTCTATATGTTATACCAGACTTTGATTCTCTAATAAGGCAACTAGACTAACATCTGACTCAAACTCACAGGGGATGGTCTGAGGCTGGTGCTGAGGAATAGCACTTATCTTTTTCCTTAGACTATGCCTTTAAAATTTCACATCATACCTAAACTATCATGAATACTCAGTAAAGTATCAAAAATAATTTGAGGTCAAGGAATTCTGGGCTGAACTTGAAATGTTTCAGGACTTTTCTTGTTACTTTTATATTACCACAAAGCTTTTTTGCATTAACTGAGAAGGAAGTTTATAGTAAGCTGATGGAGTCATTTTTAATTAAATGGTTTAATAAATAACAAATGTTTTTTTATTAATATCAAACTTTTAAACCAGAAGAAATTACATACAAACACACACATCAAAGTATTTGACCAACTGCCCTAGCGGGCTAGCTGTGCTGTTTTAGAAGCAACGAAAGAACAAGGAACTGGAGGTCTGATTCTGTGCTTCCTGGATCCAGTGTGTTAGTCATCAGATACAAAGAGTATAAAACTCTGGCTTTACAAGTGTTCATTATGTTATTAAACATCCTTATGAGACCAATTCCCCTTAGGCCACCTAAAGGACTAAGGTGTTTAGAATGCTGAACTGTTTAACTGTAATTATAACAATTAAAACCTTATAAAATGCATGAAATAAAATGGATTCACTGCTTCCACTTAATCTGATTTAAGAAAAATAGTTATAAGGAATATTGCTCTTTCCCAAAAAAGAGATTAAGATTTCAGGAATTGGCCAACAGTAGGGGAGATAGGAGAAGGCAATGGCACCCCACTCCAGTACTTTTGCCTGGAAAATCCCATGGAAGGAGGAGCCTGGTAGGCTGCAGTCCATGCGGTCGTGAAGAGTCGGAGACGACTGAGTGACTTCACTTTCACTTTTCACTTTCATGCTTTGAGAG
>NW_011404925.1:0-1272 GCF_000754665.1 Bison bison bison | reverse complement strand
TTCAAATCTGCATCTGCCATTAATAAACTGAGTGAATGGTCTTCAGAAAGAGCACACTTAACTGTGAGTTGAGAGGATTTAGTTGAAGTGGGTATTTGTATGTAAATACAGAGTTTTATTGATGCTTCCAATCTCTAATAAGGCTCTAAATAGCCCTCCTTGATTCCCCTGAATCCTCTAAGACAGAGAGCTGCAGCTATGCTTAGTGGAGTGGAACTTCTTTGTCTTACTTAGCAGGTTCTAACGTCTTGGGGAAGAAGTGGGTAGAAGAGTCATAGAATTATGGAACTGGGACATCTTGTGCGTTAAAAAAAAGATATTTTTTGAGCACCTTATATAAATTAATGATTTAGATGACATTCAGAAGGAATGTCATCTCCATTTATAGACAAGGAAATTGACTAAAGAGATTAACTAACAAGAATCGCAATGGCTACCAATTATCATTTTCTAATTGCTGCCCACCTTGTTAAGAAGTTTCCCATACATGCTTTCTAATCCACTCAACCACTCGGTGAGGTGGGTACCATTTTCTTCTCTAGTTTTCACTTGAGGAAATGGAGACTTGGAAAGGTTAAATGACGTAATCAAGGTAATTTGGTGGCTGAGTTGATATGTGACTCTAATTGAGGTGGAATTTTGCCATATGTTTTGGAGCAGCTGTTCAAATGTGCTAATATAGCTCACTCAACTTGAATATGCATTGTTTTAAGTTCCTGCTCCTCTGCAGCTTAGTACCAGCTTCTGCAAGTAGTATTTACTGAGGAGTATTCAGAAGACATGTCAGTGAAACCTGAGGGACTCAATGAGCTGAAAACAAGGTAGATGGATGATGATGCTAGATGACTAGTGTCCCTTCCTGGTTTTAGGAGGAAGGAGGGCTGGTGGTGAAAGGGTGGCAAGGGTCATTGCTGAGACTGTCTTTTCCTTTTGAGGGTTTCCTCCCTTTTCACCCTATACCTTCAGGATCCTCTAGCGGGGTCACCTCCCTGTGCTCCATAGGAGGACCAAATAGGGATCCAAATTCCACGGCCCTCTGCTTCTTGTTGCATGGCTCTGAGGCAAATGGAACAAACTGGGTGTAGGATCAGAAGTCCTAAGTTTGACTACTACTCATTTCTCTTCTTCCGTGATCATGAATGCATCCTTTGTTGTACTGAAGCATCACTTTCCTCATCCATAGAGTGTCGATCCTTCCTGTCCTAACTTACAGATCACTACCAGTGGTCCAGTAGCTAAGAATCCAGGCTTCCACTGCAGGGGGGTGGGTTT
>NW_011404924.1:0-1407 GCF_000754665.1 Bison bison bison | reverse complement strand
TAAAATTTATTAATTTATAAGGCACAGCTCTCTTGAAAATGTCACTTAATCTGTGTAATTATGAAAATATAAAATGGAACTCTTTAGTGACTGAATTCCTTCCTTCTGAGTAAGTATTGTTTGTTGTGTATGCATCATTTAGAAACCCACATGTTTGTCTGGGCCAGGACCAGTGACAGGGAAGGTGGACTGACATAAATATGCTGATAATCAGGCTGTTTGATGTACCTCAGGTCACAAATTTCTTTTCCTCTGACCCAGGAGTATCATTGTTCTTGCCAGCATCATGAAATAGTAACAAGCTAACTAATTAACTTGTGAGTAAAATAAAATCCCAATCCATTGCATTTCTACTGCCTCTGGTTGACTGGAGCTACTTAGTAGCTACCACTTAAAAAAATCATCTTCTCTCCAGTTTTCATAGTCCCCACCACTGTGGCTCATTTTCAGTTGCCTCTTTTTATAATTAAGTTTTTATTTTCTTTTTATAAAATTAATAGGCATTGTAGAATAGTGATTTGCTCTGAGGACTCAAACTATGACTCCTGTATTCAAGTTTAAATTTCCCCACATAAACCTGTATGTCTGTAGGCAAGCTATTTAAGCTTTCTGTTCTTCGGTTTCCCCATCTGATAATAATGGTGGAGAAAATAGTAATGCTTTCTTTATGTTAGTTTTGAAGATTCACTGACTTAGTTACTAACTAAATTCTGCTAATTTAGTTCACCAGGTTAATATGCTTAAAGTACTTAGAATTGTACTGGCCAGCTAGTAAATGTTAGTTGTTATTATTACAAACCATGCCTGTATTAAAAATGAGAAAGTAAAGGGGGGGATATTTAGTTCAAAATTTGAGAATAAGAAATTATTTGTGGAATTTTTCTGTGTGTTTATTCAAAGTATATTTGTATTGGAGAATCAACTTAGTAATATTCCAGGTAATTATTGCAAGCTGGAAACATAAGATTAGATGGTCATCCTTGTAATAATAATTTTTGTAATTTTTTAGTTTTATGGAAGTTTGCATTAGAACTTTAACTTTGGGCAGAAACTTATAGTATCTGAAGGTTAGATATGATCTCAACAAGGATGGAAGATCTTATAGAACATTCTAAGCTTTCACAGTTCAGAGTACCTACAAATATTATCAGAACATCCATTAATAGTTAAATGATAAGAGGAATAGTAGCAATGCTCATTCACTTCAGATTTTAAAAACAGAAAAGGTAAATGTGATTTTATGTTTCTTCATGAATAAAAGGTTCTCAAGATGCTTTCCATCTGTCAGTTTATGATGATAATAGAGGTAGATTAATCATTAATTTTTTGAGGCTATAGTATTGACTATCTTGGCCACATTCTTCTGTAAAATGACATATTTTTTGAAGTTTGAGCTCTTTTGGATGT
>NW_011404923.1:0-1236 GCF_000754665.1 Bison bison bison | reverse complement strand
TTTAAATGCTCTTTTGCTGAATTTGTGGGGGAGAGAGTGTTCTCCCCGTCCTACTCCTCCGCCATCTTGGCTCCTCCCTCTCCAGACGTGTAGAAATTTTAAATGAAACTGTAATAGATTGTTTATAAAGGGAAAAAAGTGCAATATACATTTCAAAAGGTAACTTCATTCCTAGTGCTGGGAATATAAGCTTCATTTGACCTTTGGAGCCAAGTTGTTTTTCTCAGCCATATCTGTTGTTGTTATTGTTATTTTTAAAAAGTATCTAAGAAAGCTGTCTGAACTATGTTTGAATGGAATGAGAAGACATTGCAAAATCATTTTCTCTACAGGAAAATCAAAGCGGATGCCTAATAGACTACCCGATAAGACTTTAGCTTAAATACTTTTGGCAGGTTCCGCTACAGATGTTGACTGCTTAATTGTGGAATCTCTATTTATAAAATCATGGCCGGATGAAAAACCTAAAGTCTGAGCTAACTATGAAGATATATTCATAGGAAAACAACCTGAACTGGTACAACTTATGCAAAATTGGAAGTCAGTTTCTAGGACTCCCTTTAAAAAGGGACAGGCTGTAATGTGAGGCCCACTGTATGCCAGATTCTCCTGGGCTTCAGTTTATCCAAGAATCGTTAGTATTAAATGTAGATGAGGTGTCTCTTTTCATAACATCCTTCACATTAATGATAGAAATGTTGGGACTGTATTTCCCTCTGCCTCCTTTTTTTTGTCTAGTACCTAATACAGTATTGGGTAAGTAGACACTGCCCAATTCCCATTTATCAGTGAATGAATAAATAAAATCTATGCTCCTTGAAAATATTTTTATAATATAGTTATGGTGTATTTAAGCATCAGAAAAATCAACTCATCTTTTTTTTTAACCAGAGAATATTTTGAATTGTCTTTTGATTCTGCATTATTTCATCCTTTTGTTTATATTCTGCTGTATTAAGACTTTTGGTTACAAGTGACGAAAACCAAGTGTATAGTAGCTTAAGGGAAAGGAAAAGAAAGTTATTGGCTTATCTAAATAACTGGTGGTCCAGAGGAGGAAATTACCCCAGGTGCTGTTGGATCCAGGGTACCAATCCACTCCTAAGGTCTTCTCCCTTTCTAAGTTTTGCCTATGATTCTGTTTGTCTCTGGAGAAGGCAGTGGCAACCCACTCCAGTACTCTTGCCTAGAAAATCCCATGGACAGAGGAGCCTGGTAGGCTGCAGTCCGTGGGGT
>NW_011404922.1:0-1199 GCF_000754665.1 Bison bison bison | reverse complement strand
GTTGTTTTTTTTTTTTTTTTTTAAATCTTGATTGTGCTTCTAACTCCTAGTAGATGGATTGAACATGGAAAGAACACCAAGTAACCAGAGGAGTCCCACAAAACAATGCTCATTTCTCTTCTTCTGGGGAAACATTCAGCATATGAGACTGCAAGTTGGAAAATAAGCTCTATTAACCAGAAAACCATGGCAGCAGGAAGTTTAAGCAAAAAAATCAAGGAAAGGAAATTTAGTTGCTCGTGGATACTCTCTCAATTCCATAATGATTAAACCTGGGAGTTGCTAAGAAATTTGAAGAACAACTTCAGACATCAGCCTGTCAGAAGCCAGGCCTTGACACAAAGAGAACTGGGAGAATATGGTAATGTATCAATATGTACAGCTTTGGAAATGTACAATACATCCTGATAGTTAAAACAACACATTGTCTATAGGCATAACTTGATCTGGGACATGTTACAAATTTCAGCAAACACAATGTTTCTTCCAGGACTAATTCTCTACCTAAATTTGAGATATGTTCTAAATTATTTCTCTCACTAAATCAGTAGAGTAAATAATATCTGTTGAGGGATGAACAGGTTCAAAGTTCTTCTGGATCATTTTGAGTTGTGTAGGCAGAAATCTGAACAGCTACATACACATTTACACTGGAGATAGTCTCCAATGGTGACTCTGCTGTGGACCAAGACTATATTTTTGTTTGATTTTAAGGTTTCTGAGGCATTTTGTGACCCTCTCTGAATGATCAATGTCCTGCTACATATGATGACCCAGATCTTTAGGATTACTGCTTAGGAACCAAGTAATTTGCATTTCAAGACATCAGCTTGGATCACTGGGGGAATAATGGTGGAGAAACATCTTTCAGGATATGTGGTTTTGCCAAATCTCTGTCATCCAGCCTTTTACCATTTTCATTACTAATTGTATATACATGGAGGAATTTCATTTAGATGTCTGGCCTGAAGTGAACGTCTCCAAATATCTATCTACGAATTAGCCATTGGGGGAAAAGTACTGCAGAAGGTATCAAATTACCCTTGCATGATGGAATTCTAACTAGTAGGATAACAGCAGGAGTTCTTCAGAACAAGATGTCCACAAAGAGGAAAGCAGAGAAGACAATAACTGTTTCTAGAATTAGTAGGCATTATTCTATAAAATCCCATAAGGGTTTGTAAGCAGACAAATGTCCT
>NW_011404921.1:0-2335 GCF_000754665.1 Bison bison bison | reverse complement strand
AGCCATTCTATTTTCAGACAGAGCTAATTGTTGGATACTTTTTAAAGTTGAGCAGAAATCTACCTTCTACAGTGCCTTCCATGGATGAGTTGCCAGATTTAGCAAATAAAAATATAGGATGCCCGTGCAATATTCAGGACACACTTATTATTTATCTGAAATTTGACAGGGAGGCCTGTATTTTATCCAGCAACCCTATCCATGGGCCCTTAGTCGGACATCTGAGAACAACATAGAACAAATCTACTCATACTTTCCAGCTGACAGACAGACAACCTTCAATTCCCTCAACGGAGTCTCCTACACCTGAAGGCTCTTGCCTCCCCCGATTCCTCTCAGGTCCCCATCCTGGACTATCTTCCTTGGACTAGATTGTTAGGCATCTTTTACGCACACAAATAGCCTGATGAGGACAGAGTAAAGCAGCATGACCGCCTTCCTTGTCCTTCACTGGATTCTTCTATTAATGCAGCCTTGGTGTTTATTTGGGTATGTATGGCTCCCAAGGAGCTAATACTACCCACCGAGCCACGGCGAATGTTAATCTGTCTGAATACCCTGTGGCTGTCTTTAGAGAGACTCAACATGGTGAGGAATGACAAAACCCAGGAATCCTGGGCTCTTGGGTAAAAAAATGAACCCCAAACCCTTCATCCTCGCCCTCACCCACACACTCCCCACTGCACAGCTCCAGAATACACATTATCAGTACATCACGACCCAATCAAAGAGTTATCAGCCTCTGGGGCAGCCCTGGGATCCATCAGCAGAAAGCCTAGAACCACTTGAGTAAGACGGCCGCCCACCTGCTTTCCTGGACCGAGAGGATGCTTTGGAGTTGGGGTCTGGAGACACGATGTCCTGAGCTGAGTGGCTGTGGCTGACTTCTGGAGCTGGGAGGGCTCGGCGTGCAGGTTGCGAGGGGGTAGAGTTGCTGCTGGGCTGTGAGGTGCACCCCGAGCTGGGCTGCTGCGGGGTGGGCCCTGGGCTGGGGGGCGGTGGGGCAGGTGCTGGGTTGGGCGTCAGGGGGGCCGACCCCGAGCTGGGCAGCTGCGAGGTGGGCTTGGGGCTGGGTAGTCGCGGGCTGGGTCCAGAGACGGGCTGCTGGGAACTCGACTCTGAGCTCTGCTGCTGGGGGGTGGATTCGGAGCTGGCGTGCCGGGAGGTGGAGCCCCGGCACGCCAGCTCCGAATCCACCCCCCAGCAGCAGAGCTCAGAGTCGAGTTCCCAGCAGCCCGTCTCTGGACCCAGCCCGCGACTACCCAGCCCCAAGCCCACCTCGCAGCTGCCCAGCTCGGGGTCGGCCCCCCTGACGCCCAACCCAGCACCTGCCCCACCGCCCCCCAGCCCAGGGCCCACCCCGCAGCAGCCCAGCTCGGGGTGCACCTCACAGCCCAGCAGCAACTCTACCCCCTCGCAACCTGCACGCCGAGCCCTCCCAGCTCCAGAAGTCAGCCACAGCCACTCAGCTCAGGACATCGTGTCTCCAGACCCCAACTCCAAAGCATCCTCTCGGTCCAGGAAAGCAGGTGGGCGGCCGTCTTACTCAAGTGGTTCTAGGCTTTCTGCTGATGGATCCCAGGGCTGCCCCAGAGGCTGATAACTCTTTGATTGGGTCGTGATGTACTGATAATGTGTATTCTGGAGCTGTGCAGTGGGGAGTGTGTGGGTGAGGGCGAGGATGAAGGGTTTGGGGTTCATTTTTTTACCCAAGAGCCCAGGATTCCTGGGTTTTGTCATTCCTCACCATGTTGAGTCTCTCTAAAGACAGCCACAGGGTATTCAGACAGATTAACATTCGCCGTGGCTCGGTGGGTAGTATTAGCTCCTTGGGAGCCATACATACCCAAATAAACACCAAGGCTGCATTAATAGAAGAATCCAGTGAAGGACAAGGAAGGCGGTCATGCTGCTTTACTCTGTCCTCATCAGGCTATTTGTGTGCGTAAAAGATGCCTAACAATCTAGTCCAAGGAAGATAGTCCAGGATGGGGACCTGAGAGGAATCGGGGGAGGCAAGAGCCTTCAGGTGTAGGAGACTCCGTTGAGGGAATTGAAGGTTGTCTGTCTGTCAGCTGGAAAGTATGAGTAGATTTGTTCTATGTTGTTCTCAGATGTCCGACTAAGGGCCCATGGATAGGGTTGCTGGATAAAATACAGGCCTCCCTGTCAAATTTCAGATAAATAATAAGTGTGTCCTGAATATTGCACGGGCATCCTATATTTTTATTTGCTAAATCTGGCAACTCATCCATGGAAGGCACTGTAGAAGGTAGATTTCTGCTCAACTTTAAAAAGTATCCAACAATTAGCTCTGTCTGAAAATAGAATGGCT
>NW_011404920.1:0-1304 GCF_000754665.1 Bison bison bison | reverse complement strand
GAAAGTGAAAGTCACTCAGTCAAGTCTGTTTCTTTACAACCCCGTGGACTATACAGTCCACAGAATTCTCCAGGCCAGATTACTAGAGTTCCCTTCTCCAGAGTTTCTTCCCAACCCAGGATTGAACCCAGATCAAGTGTAGAATCCTACGTACTTGCATAAGTGAAAACCACAGAATTAAATAGAACTTGTACTTGGTTGAGAATTCATAATGCAGACAATCATGTTTCAAAACACAACCAACCAACCTTTACGATTTCAAAATCCCAGGCAAGATGTTACATCATTTTCTAGATTTGCCTCCCCCAACCTCCACCAATGAAGTCAACAAAAACTGTTGATTAACTTAAACCATTATCAATAATATTAACTAAGCCAAAATTCATGTTTAAACCATAAACGTTCTCATATTTTTTTATGATTAGAGTATTTTAAAGTAATCAAACATATTACTTTCCTCTGTGGATGAATACCTATTACAGTTATCTGGCACCTTCACAGAAAAATCCTATGTGTCTTCTGAATTCACAAAATATGCTGCAGTCACGCAAAGGAGTGGGATGGGGTTGGTGCCACCTCAAGGGCCTGATCCGCATGCAGTCTGGGGACTGGGAGAGGACTGGTGCTCAGCTGTTCTCTCAGGAGTTGCAGTTAACTCTTAAAGCTGGACACCTTATGCTACTCAGTAAGGTTTACATACTCGGAGGCTGGGGCAGGTAGGCTCCAATCAATTTTGATCTCTTCTTTTCATATCCTTTTTGTGTGATGTCACCTGTAAGAGAAGGAAAGGAAGTTCAGAATGCTTTTCTCTGGTAGAGCTGAGCACTCAACTAAGAAGACATAGTCACGCGTGTAGGTGTCTTCTGTTTCCTTATAATTTAAGAAGAAAGCACTTTACATCATTCACCTCAACTTTTCTTCTGCTTGCAAACATTCATTTAAGTTAGATAAAATCCTTTACAGTGCATGCACACTCTGGTCTCCGGCCCCTTCTCACAAGGTTTTGGCTCTGATGGAGTCCAGAATTAAGAGTATTGCAATCTTACTCACATCTGCAGGGCAGGAAACCTCCCTGATCTACACAGCGCTCATTAACTTAATCAACAATGGATTCTGCTGGTGTCTACCCCAGTGAGAGCTGGCCCAAACCACCAATAATGAGCATCTTCCTTCGTTAAGGAGATTTTTTTTTAACTTATCAGATATGTCAGTTTCAGGGACTATACATTGATAAGGTACTTTTGAAAATAAGTGTCTAAAGCCAAAAAAAGGTAGATAAAAACAAATAAAGAGGACGTACGATC
>NW_011404919.1:0-1203 GCF_000754665.1 Bison bison bison | reverse complement strand
AGTATTGGAGCTTCAGCAACAGTACTTCCAATAAATAGTCAGGGTTGATTCCTTTAGGAAACTTTGATTTTTAAAGCCTTATTATACTATGGTCCATGAGATTACCTAGGGTAAATCTACAGGGACATCCTCTGAGTCATAACTCATTCTATCAGGGTTGAATAACATAAAAATCATTTCTCTTTCTCTTGTGAGACCAACACAGGATGCTGCATTTGAAATATGTGTACCACAGGTTCCCTTACTTTTTTTTCACATAGTACTCTGCTAAATTACATACAGATTGCTATGAACTATAATAAAACTCTTTTTATAAATTTCTAAGAATTTCATTATATTAAAATTTAATTTAGAAACTAGGATAAAAATTGGATTCATTGATGCTGGTCTAAAATAAGTTTTTGGAGAATAGTGGTAAAAAGTAACTTTGGTAATGAAGCCTGTGTAAAGCAATGCATAACATATGCAATTTCTACTTTGTAAAGGTAAGGGATGGAAAGAATTTGCATTTAAATTTAAAAAGCAGATGAATTGGCATTTACTAGTGAGATGTAATTTGCTTCCTTTTAATAGACAATGAAATATTGATAGCAACATACCCAAGAAAATTTAGAATATATTTTAATTAATACCAATGTGAAGTGAATTCAAATTTAACTTCAAAGATATCCTTATTGACCATTTTCAAATTGGTTTTGAATAAAATGATTGGGGGTTTAGAGTATGACAATATATATAATATTGCTCTAATTACAGTCATTAGTCAATGTGCAATATTAAAACTGATGCAGTCAAATTTTAGTGAGTTGAGTCATATAACAACTGTTTAGAAATGATTGCTTTAGAAAGCAGATAAGAACATATTAATTTGGAAAGGAACGTTTTATACACTGACATTGCTTACTGAGAGGAAATAAGTGAGTATTCTTTATTTCAAGAATAATGTAGAAAAAATTATCATAATAAATGCCTATTAAAATTTTTAAGTTGAAAATTTATATACTAACAAGCATGCTTAAGAGTATATTGAATTAAAAAAAAAAACTCTTTGAAGCAAGAGTCTTTTAAACTTAATATTCTTGTCCTTGTTTAACTCCCATAGCAGGAAATAACCCAGTTTCACACAAATTAGATGGCTCACTGAATATTTGAGTATAAGTATACGAACAAAGCTAGTGGAGGTGATGGAATTCCAGTTGAGCT
>NW_011404918.1:0-1463 GCF_000754665.1 Bison bison bison | reverse complement strand
TTTCTGCATCTGATTCTGACATATTGCAACCTCTGAAGTGCAGGGCCCAGAGCGGGTCGCACCCTAGCCTGGGTCTGAGGGCATCACTGTCCAGAAGCAACAAACTCTATCTTGGCAGCATTAGTAGGTGATTCCCCTACTTCCTTCATCAGCCCCCCAACAGCAACACCAGAGAAGCTTACTGTCTAAGGAAAATTCCTAGACCGTGTGGGGATAATGAAATGTCTTGAGGACAGACAGCCTAGAAGTCAGCTGGGTCTTGCTGTCTAACAGCCAGATCTGCGTCTTCATTCCCTCTCTGCAAATAGGTTAATCTATACCATTTTTTGTACATTCCATATACATGTGTTAGTGTATTATATTTGTTTCTCTCTTTCTAACTTACTTCACTCTGTACAACAGGCTCAGAGAAGAGACTTGTGGACACAGCGGGGGAAGGAAAGAGGGAGAGGAATGGAGAAAGTAGCATTGATATATATGCACCGTGTGTGAAACAGAGAGCCGGAGAGAAGCTGTCGTACAGCACAGGGAGCCCAGCCTGCTGCTCTGTGATGACCTGGAGCGGGGAGATGAGGGCAGGGGAGGAAGGCTCGAGAGGCAGATGATGTATGTAGAATTATGGCTGATTTGCAGTGGAAACCAACACGACATTGTAAAGCAATTTTCTTCCAGTAATAAATATATGAATAAATAAAAGCCAGATCAATTTTGTTCCAATTTCTCCCTCCCAGGGCCTACAGAGATTCAAACCTTCCTCTCCAAGGACTAACGTTTTCATCTCCACCTTACCGCCTGGGCATGTCCTTGGGTTTTTACCTCTTTGGGTGCTGTTTCCCATTTGGCACTATGTCCTTCCTAGCCAAAACTTTTGAGTTTCTCCAAAAAAACAAAAAAGTACAAACATTTTTTTTTTTTTTAACTTTTTACAGACTTTTTCAAAAATCGTGAAACACTGAAATGTATGAAAAACTTTGCTTGTTTATGGAGCAGGGAGAGCCAGCAGAGGAAATGCTAATATTATTAAAGTGCAAACAACTCCAAATGCAACGGTAGATTTCACAACTCTTAAAATGCCCTTTGGCGGATTGATTTATTTAAACACTGAGGGTGTTTCCTTGACCAGTGACCAGGGACCCAGTGAGTCCCTGGGGTCCTCAGTGTGACTGACGTGGATTAGTCCTTCCCATTGCTTTCTTCTCTTATCCTTCACCTCCCCCACTGGTACAACAAATTCTTTCCTTGTCTTATGTATAACAACTTCCTTCCTTTCCCACCCTTCCCACACCAACATACACACAAATACACACACACACCCCTTTGGAACTTTGAGTCAGCTAACATTCTGACTCTCAATGTTTCAACTTCCCATAAACAACTTGCCAGTGTGTTTCTCCCAAATAAAGGCAGCTCCCTGTCTTAGAAAAATCATTAAGGTAATGTCAATGTTAGGAATGTAATATTTT
>NW_011404917.1:0-1247 GCF_000754665.1 Bison bison bison | reverse complement strand
TGTGTGTGTGTGTGTGTGTGTGTGTGTGTGTGTGTCTTACAATATTATAATATCATTACATTGGATTATGACCCTGACACTGCAAATGAAATATACAGCCGGCCCCACAAGGCCAATTTTGTGCATACAACTAACAGCAACTTGGTAATTTTCAATTCATTTGTGGATTTCTCCTTGCAGAAAAACAAAACAGTTCAGAAACTGTTCCTTCTGAACAGTAGGGTTATTTTTAAAGCAGGTGTTCTTATAAATAAATTCTATTGCGCTTGCTTTCTATTGTTGTTTTCTGTTTTAAAAAAACACACTGTGAGTATGTTGGCATACTGCAATAAAATTCAAGTTCTTCCTAAGGTTTTCTTTATCAGAAATATTTCCATACTAAATTCTTGGCAAAGGACTGTATAAGACCTGGACTAATTTGGGGGAGAGCCTTGTGAAGCAACTTGTGAACTGGCAGAGGTGACTCTGAATCTTTTATAGCACCATCTTTTACTGACTTTTTTAGAGGTTACATAGAATTGTTTCATTTTCATGATACCTCAGGTGCATAACACCTTGCGTTGCTTTCCTAGTTGGAGCAATGACTGACCTGGAAGGGAAGTTCATGTGGTCACTTACCATCAATCAAGACTGGCTGAGGAAATGCTGCTCTGAGGCAATGTTTAAGATGTCCTTCATGCCTTGCCTCTCATAGACCCAGAGAAAATTATATATTATGTTGTGATTTCTCCTATAAGCATGGGAATGACTCCTTGCTTCTAAGAAACCCAGAGTCAAAAACAGTCACCTGTAATGGAAGTTATATTCCAGGGCAAATCACCGATTTCTGAGATAGCTCATCACTCTCTCTTTTTCTTCCTAAATCAATCTCCTTTCCCTTATATCTCATCCTCCAATAAACTGGGGAATAAGATATTGAAAATATCAGAGACCTAAAAAAAGAAATTACTTCTAAAGACTGGTTCACTAAAATAAAGTTATCTCCAGGAACCCTGGCTCAAATCTTTCTGCCCTGGTTCAGGGTAGGTTTCTCTCCTGTGTATTCCCAAAGCTCTCTGCATGCAGTACTGGCTGCTAGGACAGCACTGGAGAAGGCAATGGCACCCTACGCCAGTACTCTTGCCTGGAAAGTCCCATGGACAGAGAAGCCTGGTGGGCTGCAGTCCATGGGGTCACACAGAGTCAGACACAACTGAGTGACTTCACTTTCACTTTTCACTTGCATGCATTGGAGAAGGAAATGGCAA
>NW_011404916.1:0-1321 GCF_000754665.1 Bison bison bison | reverse complement strand
TATTTATTTATAAATATCCTATTGGTTCTGTTTCTCTGGAGAACTCTGCCTACTACACATGTATTTTTCCATATTTTACTTGCCATCACAAAAGCATAGTGGGAGGGAAAAGATTAGAAGTAAAGACACAACTGAAAATGAGAGGCTGAGTTGGGGAAGAGAAGAGAATGCAAACAGGAGACACAGCTTTTCCAGGAAACAGCATTAACAGACTCCCAAGAATGGAGTCCTGGAAGGTAGCAACAAAGTTCAGTACTGTAAATGCCTGTGTCCCTCCCTAAGGCCAGCTGCGTCACCACAGAGGAGAGGAAATGATAGAGAAGTTCCAAATTCCACTGAACTGGGTCAGTGTAGAGCTACTGGAAGCCCATGCTGGCCCTGGTGTGTGCAAATCCTGAGTGACCACCCAGCCTTTAGTCCTGACTGCTAGGTTGTCCTACCTCATCTGCAAGGCAGGAGGTAACTTCTTGTGTCCTTGACTCAAGCAAGACCTAGTCACATGGGGCTACAACTTGTAATTCTTCCTGGAAGCTTTCAGAAACAGAAGACTGTTCTTATTCTAAAATTCTGACAGATTGAAGAGGATCTTCTCTTGGTCATATTGACAGTCCTCCCAGTAAAGGGGTTTTTACTGAGGCACCATTGTTCTCTGCCTCATGTTCAAACAGATAATCCCCCTGAAAGACAATTTCTTCTCTGGGCTATTGCAGACTGCCTTTCTGCCCACCCTTCCTCATGATCAAATTAACCCTCACTCCCATGGGGAGAACCTACTGCTACACCAGGGCAGAGAGTACCCAACATCCATTCCCCTCCTTCACTAGTGACAACTCTAATCTTACCCTGGGCTGCATTGGGCCCAGCTAAAAAACTACATTTCCCAACTTTCCTTGCAGATTTGTCTACCCATGTGACTAAGATCTGGCCAATGAGAGGAAGCATATATGCATCCCCAAAGAAAACTCATTAAAAGGACTTGATTCAGTTGAAAGGTTTTTGCAAATCCTCCCCTTCATCGTTCTTGTTCCATTGGAAGGTAAACAAACTGGTTGGAAGTCCATCAGCTAAGACCCGGGAGGTGACCCTAAGGATGTATACTGTATGCTAAGGATGAAGGAGTAGAAAAATAGAAGGCTGAGGTCCTTATTGTGTTTAAATGATGGTGGTCAAAACAGCTCCTAACTAAAATGCCAATGAGTTCTAATAAGTTTAGAATGACTCTTTACTCTTTTCCATCTTTTTCTTGTGTCATGTGTTAAAGAAAATGGCTGTTTTAACAGGTGTTAACGGTTTTTCCTGTGGTCAAGTATGGATGTGAGAG
>NW_011404915.1:0-1241 GCF_000754665.1 Bison bison bison | reverse complement strand
AACAGGGAATTAAAAGAAAAAAAAACAACACTATGACAACAGAATTAAACTCAAAAGTAACATTAAATTCGTTTTTTTGTGTTTTTTTTTGACGACAGTGGAATGACATAGCAAGAAATTCTAAAATTTCATGCAGAATACATTTAAGATACAATGCACAGACAGGCATGGAAGGAAAAACAGATGGAATTGCTTAAGATACACAGTCATCTCGACATAAAGACTTGTAAACTGGACTTTTCCTGACTAATGGTACCATTCATTTCTCTTTTACGATGTCATTCATTTTTGTTTTGAAAGAAGTCTGTGTATAGTTCCAGATAAATCAGGCCCAAGAGAAAGTAAGGTAGAAAAGGGTAAGGATTTTCTATCCTAATTTGAGGTAATGAATTAATTCTGCTTTGAGTATTTGATGAGATGTGTAATCTTGTTAAAGCGAGATGATGTTGGTTCTTTCTGAATACCTTGTTTCCATCAGGGTTGTGGATTACAGTAGTTTGGGGCTCCTGAGTGAGAACAAAATAGAGAAAGAAACAGTTCGCATTGGTAAGTACATTCTTAACTAGTGTAGGGACAGGGCAGAGTGAGCCAGCTGCCACAACTAAACAGTGACAAGAGCTTAAGCGATGTTAACTACCGTCAGAGGCTGCGGCTGGCAAGATCTCTGAGGAAAGATCTCCCTGGTGAGCCCACGAGATACAGTGCTTTGGTATGGAGCAGCAGCATGCAAAAGACCTTATTCGTGATCAGCAAACAGACAAGGCTTTGAAGTCTGGAAACCTAAAGAGGCACTTGCTGTTTCACAAAGTCCTATTAACAGACAGAGCTTTCCTTTCTTCTTTCACCACCTGGTAATATCTGTCCCATGGAAAACTGGCACTGGAGATTAGAACTCTCTGAGATGATCTCAAATTGTCTGTGAAGACATTTTTCAGCTGTATTAATCTGAGAACCAATCATGCTGTCATAACACACAGAAAAATACTCTTAGAAAACCTAGAATCATTGGATCACACTTTGAAAAGGGCTATTGTAAAGACTGTATTTCAAAAGTCCATAAGAAATTATAAGGAACGTTTAAAGTGTTATGGAACTAATCATATTAATCACTATGATCTGAGATGTATTGCTGTTAAACTGTTAGTTGCTCAGTCGAGTCTGACTCTTTGCAACCCTATGGACTGTAGCCTGTCAGGCTCTTCTGTCCATGGAATTCTCCAGGCAGGAATATTGGAGTGGGT
>NW_011404914.1:0-1497 GCF_000754665.1 Bison bison bison | reverse complement strand
AGGCCCTTTGGTGCGGCATACTTCTGCACCTGGAATCTCAATTAGTTCCAAGCAATAGAACTAGAAAAGCAGCCATTAGTAATGGATATGAAATACCAATAAAATGGCAGAGGGACATTTTTTAAAGTTGAGGTATAGTGGATTTACAATATTATATTAGTTTCAGATGTACAACATAGTGATTCAAAGTTTTTATAGATTACACTCCATGTACACTTATAATACATTGGCTATATTCCCTGTGCTGTACAATATATCCTCGTAGCTTATTTATTTTATGTGTGGTGGTTTGTACCTCAACCCCCTACCCCCTCTTGCTCCCTCCCCCCAGATTTTTCTTGTCCTCCTTTACAGCCAGTCCCTTCCCCCAGTCCCCAACCCTGGACACCTGTTGATCTGATCTCTGACACTATCATTTTGCCTATTCTGGTATTTCATATAAATTGAATCTTACAGTTTGTAGTATTTTGTGTCTGGATTCTTTCAGTTAGCATAATGCTTTTCAGATTTATCCATGTTGAATGAATGTGTATGAATAATTTGTTCCTTTTTCTTTTGAGTAAAATTCCATTGCATGGCTATATAGCAAACTGTTTACTTATTCATGAGTTGATAGAAATTTGGGTTTTTCCAGTTTGGAGCTATTATGAATAAAGCTGCTATGGTCATTTTCATACAAGTGTTTATTTGAACATGTTTTCATTTCTCTCAGGCAACTACCTAGGAGTGAAATGGTTGGGTCATAACAGGAGGTACACATGTTCAGTTTTATAAGAAACTAACAAGTTATTTTCCAAATGGCTATACCATTTTACATTCCCACCAGCAACTTATGAAAGTTCCAATCACTGCATACCCTTGCTGACACTTGGTAATTATCAATCTTTTTAATTACAGTCATTCTAGTATGTGTGTAGACGTAGCTCATTGTGGTTTTTAATTTGCATTTCCCCAATGACAATGATACTGATGAGCAACATTTCATATGTTTATCATTCATATATTTTCTTTAGTGTTATTTTATCATTTTCTTCTTATTATAAAAAAAGTCAAAGCAGCATTTATATCATCATAGTTCCTTCTATGTGACAATATACCAAGGGAAGAGAGAGAAAACCAACTCTTTTTCAATACTCCATTCTGGAATGTGTGGTCTCAGTTGATCCAGAACAGCCAAGGAGTCAGGTAGTTGATAAACTTTACAGATAAGAAAATGAACCAATAGGTAAGCCATTATTCAAATTCCTGTAGCTATTACAAGGTGAAAGATTTTCAAAGTTTATGCTCTTGCCATGCCCTCTGCTACTTCTTAAGTAAGTAAGAAGTAAGGCTTTTGAAATTTAACTTTCCTAACTCATATTAAATTCTATGACTCTTGGACTTTTTCTGCTAGATTTTAACTTTTGTCAGCTCAGCTTTTTAAAAGAGCTAAACTTGGGACTTTCCTGGTGGTCCAGCAGTTAAGACTCTGCTTCCAATGCAGGTGAGGTGGGTTCT
>NW_011404913.1:0-1259 GCF_000754665.1 Bison bison bison | reverse complement strand
CTGCCTGCGCTGGGTTTGGGGGCAGGTTTTCTTGCTCCCAGACCCACTGTCCTCCAGCCCTCTCAGGAGCTACCCGGCTGGTGGACAGAGGGCTCATGAAGAATTGGCTGGGACTCCTCTCACGGGAGCTGGGGCTTCTGATTTGATGACTTCGGTGCTTGCTGCTGCCAAGCTCAGGCGGTGTGTCTCCCAGGGCAGGGCGGCCCTGGGGAGTCCCTGGGAGGGCCTGCTGTGGGCTGGGCTCAGGACGGACGGGGCCGTGTTTGCCACTGGCGGCTCTGACATCACACCGGGGAAAGAAATCAGCTGTGGCCATGGTGGACAGCCTCATCTCCCCATCATTCAGGGGCCATGAGCACAGGCTCGAGATGCCAGGAACTCACAAGTGAAGTGCTGACCCCAATTGTGTCTGGGGATGGATGGTTCACTTTAGTGTAGCTTGACTGGGCCACAGAGGGCACAGCCATCGGATCTAACAGCACTCTGAGTGTGTCTCTGAGGGCATTTCTGGAGGCGATTAACATTTGAATCACTGAACTGAGTAAAGCAGATTGAGCTCCCCAGTGGGGGTGGGCCTCACCCAGTTGGTTGAAGCCTGATTAGTGAAAATGGTCAAGAGGGAACTTCTCCAGCCTGACTGTCTCCCAGCTGGGACATTGGTCTCCTGCCTTCTGACTCGGCTGAAGCATACACCACTGGCTTTCCTGAGTCTCCAGATTGCTGGCAGCAGAGCGGGGGCCTTGTCAGACGTCATAATTGCACAAGCCAGCTCCTTATAATAAATCTCTCTCTCCCTCTCTCCATATAGATATACGGATACAGGTGTTGTTGTTCACTTGTGACCCCATGCACTTCAGCATGCCAGACTCCTCTGTCCTCCACTATCTCCCAGAATTTGCTCAAATTCATGTCCATTGAGTCAGTGATTCCATCCAACCATCTCAGCCTGTCACCCACTTCTCCTCCTGCCCTCAATCTTTCCCAGCATCAGGGTCTTTTCTAAGGAGTCGGCTCTTTGTATCATGTGCCCAAAGTATTGGAGCTTCAGCTTCAGCATCAGTCCTTCCAATGAATATTCGGGGCTGATTTCCTTTAGGATTAACTGGTTTGATCTCCTTGCAGTCCAAGGGACTCTAAAGCGTCTTCTCCAACAGCACAGTTCAAAAGCATCAATTCTTCAGCACTCAGCCTTCTTTATGGTCCAACTCTCACATCCATACATGACTACTGGAAAAACCATTAGCTTTGACTAGATGGAC
>NW_011404912.1:0-1213 GCF_000754665.1 Bison bison bison | reverse complement strand
ATCATATATCAAAAGTCAAATGACAAACTGGGAAAAAATATTCCCAAATATATTATATTCAAAAGTCTAATTTCTTTTCATGCCTAAGAAACAAAAACAACAAGCAAAGGAAAACAAGATTGAAAAAGGATATCAAAAGATAGTTCACAGAAAGGAAAACCAATTTTAAAAGTTAAAAGGTATTCAACCTCAGCCCATAAGAAAAAATGCTAACCAAAACTACAACAAGTTCTGCATTTTCACCTGTCACATGAGCAATGAGGGAAAAGTTCGCGAAGTCACCATTGTGCTCTGCCAGTTTTTGAGTTGTCTTCTGACTCCATTCCCTCTAGTCTAAACTCTGTGATGCTAAAGCTGGGGCTGTTCCCTTCATTTCTACTTTGCAGCCTATGGCCTGCCCAGGTTCTGCCTATAGGAGGTACCAGACTGGAAGACAGAAGCTAAAAGAGGAAGAAGGAACTAGCTCCACCCCTCTGCTTCCTGTTCTGGGTCCATATTACCCTAGCAATTGTTTTCACCTGTAGCATCAGTGCTTCACCTCTGCAGCAGCTGAATCCAGTTTGTGGTTTTTCCAATACTTGAAGACGCAGCCTGACCGTTCTCCCATCAGTGAACCATCAATAACCAATTAGTCCTCCCTCCTGGGAAGTCTAGTCCAGTCCCACTGGGTCCCTCCTTCAAGCTCACAGCACCAACAGAACAAAATCCTCCTCAAAAGAGGTCCATATTTCAATACTGTGAGGTCCCTCCTCTAAGCTGAGATACTGAGTGTTAGATAAGAGAAAATGTGACAGTAATAACATAGGAAAGCAGGAATGCCTACACAAGAAATGGGTTCTCCCAGTATGATCTGTCCAAAGGACTAACATGCCAGTTTTAACACACATATGCTGTGAAGAGGGTCTTTTGAGCACTTTTGAGCCAAACTAGAAGCTAAAGCTCCAATTTGCCTTTGATGACAGGATTTGCAACAGCCCAGGCTGAGGTTTGACCCTGTGCTTTCCATTACACATTATTTCTGAAAGATACTCCTCTGAGAAAAAGAGCTTCATGCAAGGTACTTCTGGAACGTCAATCTAGTCCCCACTGGGGTCACCTCACTGGGCCCCTCCCAGGGGCACAATCCGTGGCAGAGCCTGCATGAGGCTGCCAAAAGTACTGAGAAGTCCTGCAGTATAGAAACATGTTTCTTTTTATTCACACTGCCTTTTAT
>NW_011404911.1:0-1212 GCF_000754665.1 Bison bison bison | reverse complement strand
TATCCTTGCCTGGAGAATCCCATGGACAGAGGAGCCTGGTGGGCTACAGTCCATGGGGTCGCAAAGAGTAGGGCATAACTGAAGCGACTTAACACACACTGACCTGTTATACAAACACATTTAAATAGAGCTGAGTTGCTTCCAGAAATAAGATACATCTCTCTTGGTGAGTGCTGGCACTTTTTGATGTATGCTGATCTGGGCTCTGACACAGTTGTTATCTAGGTACCAAACACAGAAATGTAACTTTGAAAACAGAACTGGGCACTGCTAGAGCCGTGGAACTGAGCTAGGTCATAAAAGCAATCTCTCCTCTTCCTCTTTGGAGAAAAAGCTCGTCGTTGTTGGCCTGGAGTTCATTGTCTCAAACCCTAGAGTGAACTTTCCAGTGATCAAAACTAGATTCTGTACCTGGTGAAGATATTAGACCTTGACTCATCTCACGCCGCTTCTGTGAGACAACGCTAGATGTCATAAAGCCTCTAGTTTAAAAGATGAGCAGTAAATGTACTTTAACACCAATGTTAAAAATGTACAAAATATCAGTAGAAAACAAGGCACTAGTTGCACCTTTGCAATGGACAAAACAAAAAGTACACAAGCGGTGATTCCTTTACCCAGAGAACACTTAGATTTTTCTTCTGCCTTTTGTCTTTCAGCATGTCATTGGTGTCTACGTGTATTTGCAGATACTTTCCACCTGTGACTTTCTGTTAATTCAATTATATGGCTTACATGATGACTCACTTTCCTTTACCTTTCTTCTATCTTGACTAGTCTAAAGTGAAGGCTTTAAAAAGGTTTTGTATGTTTTCCTTATCAATCCTGAACATCTATACTTTTAAAAAATTCTGTTGGACTCCTTTGATAACTAGCCTTTAAATTTGCCTCACAGGTGATGCCCCTTGATAGAAAAGACCTCATGGTAATCCAGTGATTAAACCCAAGTTGGAGCCCAAGAGGGCTGTTTTGTACTGAATTGCAGAGCACAGTAAATGGCATTATAATGAGGTTTTAACTTATCAGTTAAATGAATGAATGGGAACTTTGCAATTCATTAGTATTTTATGTGGTAAATAAAGCAAGGTTTGTTGCTGCAGATGGGAGCCAGTTCAAGCTTCTCTTCTTATAATAAATTATAATAAAGAAGGAACCTAAGTGAGCTATATTATGGGTATGCTGTCTTTGCTCACACATTTGGGTAGCTTCTGG
>NW_011404910.1:0-1320 GCF_000754665.1 Bison bison bison | reverse complement strand
CACTAAGTATAATATTCTTTAGGTCCATTCATAAAGCTGCAAATAGCAGAATTTCATTCTTTTTATGGCTAAGTAATATTCCATGATATATATTAAATATATGCATGTATATATTATATATGCATAGAATATATATTATATACGCATATATTATATACGCATATATTATATATAGGCAGATTTGATTTCATTCATAGTGTTTGGTCTGTTCAAATTATGTTTCTTTGGGACTCCATTTTGGAAGCCCTGGGTTTTTCAGAAACTTTCCCATTTCTTCAAGGTCATCCAATTTGTTGGCATATAACTGTTCATAGTTTTTCTTAGGATTTTTTTTTATTCCTGTGACATCAGTTATTATTTCTCTTCTTTAATTTTTTATTTAGTTTATTTGGATCCTCTGTCTTTTCTTCCTGGGTAGCCTGGGTACTCATTTGATTACTACATACTTAGGAAAATCTATTCTGTCTTGCTGAATTATGGAGATGCTTATACCTGATGAAACAGCAATTGAAGGGCTCAGTGGGCAGATCTTGAAGAGTCAGGCATTGGTTCTATAACTGGAGTAGTGGTAGCCAGGAGCTTGCAGAGATAGAAGACTGCAGATAGAACTCTTGGGAAAGAATATGTGAATCCATATTTCATTAATTACATGGAAAATTCATTTCTCTAGCAAGCACTTTGTGTTGAATTCTAAGTTCTTACATCCAGTTACTCTAATTTTGTCATTTTTAAAAAATGATAACTTGGATAACTTTGAGAAAATTATTTCTTTTTAAATATTGTTAACACATACTTCTTCTATCATTCTTCTCTATGTATAAATAAATAAGTTAGAACAAAACAAAAGAAGTTCATTATAAATTTAAGCAGATGTGGTCTAGATTTAAATGATGACTTTTGAAAGTTTTACAACTTTGATTCTCTTTGAAAGTTTTACATAGAACTCCATAATGGCTCTTAATAATTATGTCTTGCTCATCTTTGCACTGAGTCATTTAATTATTTTTCACAAATACATTGGAAAATATCATTATAAATATTTTTCATGCATTCATCACGTATTCATCTCACAAACATTTTTCTGAGTTTGTGAAAAGGCAATGTGCAAAATAGTGAAACAATCAGAAGCAAATAGAGCCTAGTAGATATTTTGTTACTCAAGAATGCTATCAGTTCAGTTCAGTTGCTCAGTAGTGTCCAACTCCTTGTGACCCCATGGACTGCAGCACGCCAGGCTTCCTGGTCCATCACCAACTTTTGGAGCTTATTCAAATTCATGTCCATTGTGTCAGGTGATGCCATGCAGCCACCTCATCCTCT
>NW_011404909.1:0-1266 GCF_000754665.1 Bison bison bison | reverse complement strand
TCCCACTCCAGTATTCTTGCCTGGAGAATCCCGGGGATGGAGGAGCCTGGTGGGCTGCCGTCTGTGGGGTCGCAAAGAGTCGGATACGACTGAAGCAACTTAGCAGCAGCATACAAGAATGATTTTATATGACATAAAAAGCTTTCACAAAGGTTTTTAAATTATGTTCATTTTACTTCTATTGAGCCCTCTTGCAATTTTTGAAAAATCACCCTATGAAAAGGTATCCTGTGATGGTGACAGTGTTAGATTTAGTTTTCTCTTTTATGAAATAAGAATAGTCATTCCCCATAATTGTTATTAGGGATAAATGAGACCATGTTTATAAAAGGACTTAATAATTTGGGGGTTCAATTCAAATACAAAAAATGTTATATAATCAAATTGCCTCTGACATTAGTAGGCAACTTTTTCTTGTGACAGAGAACATCTATTGAAGGTTAAGGTAATGAAGGTGAAACATTTTTTAGAAAACTTTATGACACTGATGACTTTAGGGATATAAATAGGATTTTGAAAAAATAATATGTACTCCCAGAGAGATCAAAACTATCCTGTGGACTTCTCTGTCAAAGTATTTTTTGGTGCTAGCTTGACTTTGGCAAGGTGCAAAATAAAGTTAACTGGAGAGGCCGGATCATTCAAGTGTAGGTTTCAAAATGTTAACCAGCTTTTTGCTAAATATAAGACTGTCCTTCTCACAGATCATTTGTTTCTAGGGAATTGGAAGGGCCCAGTACAAGTTCATAATGTGCCTGGTTCTGGGGTAGGGCTAGGAATGGAGGGAAGTTTATTAAAGTAAAATTTTGGTGGTTATCTCTTTTAAAAAAAATAAGTAATAATGAATATTTAGAACAAGGACAGTTTTGTAAAAAGGAAAATGCCTAATTTCTGAACTACAATGTTGTGTGTTTTTATGACATTATTTAAATCTGGAGAGTTTTCCATTTAAGAAAAAGAAGAGGTCAGAGGACAAAATTTAAGCCCTTATACCTCACTTTCCCCTCAAAAAACCCCATAAGTTCACTGTAGGAAAAAATTTACAGGTGAGGAAGAAAGTGGTTTCAGATAGAAAAGTTAATCCTGAATTTGGATATTCAGTAATAGAACTTAATGGACCTTCCTGGTAGCTCAGTTGGTAAAGAATCCACCTGCAGTACAAGAGACTTGTGTTCGATCCCTGGATTGGGAAGATCCCTTGGAGAAGGAAATGGCAACCCACTCCAGTATTCTTGCCTGGGAAATTCTATGGACAGAGGAGCCTGG
>NW_011404908.1:0-1473 GCF_000754665.1 Bison bison bison | reverse complement strand
AAATGAATAGCTCATTTGCTTGAGGGACCAAAATGTAGGCTTTCTTGAAAACCTAGGGAATTTTGAGACCTCCGTAAAAATATTCTAACCTTGTAGGATATCTTTATGGTATTTGTCTTTCCGTAAAATGAGACTGACCTGTACCTTGCCTTCATTGCTTATTAGGTTGTCTGACACACATAATTTTGACCTTTTTTTTGGTGATTAATATAGTATAAGAAAGACCTCTGTGTTGGATAATGGGCAGAAATTGAATAGCTGTGTTTTCCTTGAAAGTTGTTGAGAATTAAACGAAAGTTATTTCTGAATAGAAGCCCTGTCCCTGGCTGTAATTAGTCACATGGGCTTGGTTCCCAGGAAATGTTTCTTTCAACCTACCGAAAATGCATGAATTTTCATATTGTCTGACTTACCTTGTAATTCCATCTCTGCTTCCCCATTGACCCTTCTCCTAAAATTTAAGAAATCTAAGGTTTAGTTTGTTCTTTTCCCATTAGATTAGGGAGCCTGCCCAAAAGAGTGCAAGTTCATGCCTTCGTACTGTCTCCCTTTCCATGAATCCTTCCAATCCTGGGTAACGCCTTTAATGACTTAGAATTAACTGCTTTCTAATTATGCACTGCGGCAGACACCATGGTGTGGTATGGGTCTTTGCCAGCACTGGAGATATAAATGAGCAGACTACCAGAGGAAACTACTGGAAAGGCTTCTTGAAGTCATCAACTTGTAAAGCAGAGACTTACCCCTATCTCACTGACCACTACAAACTCGATCATACCAGCTGTAGTATCTCTTTTAAGAATATCCATTTTTTCTCTTTTATGTAACATAAGACCCTTGTGATCTGCTGGATTTTCTAGCTGCCCCATAAGATTTTGGTAGGTCTTTGCTGCCATTAACTTTCTCCCCTGACCTTGAGCTGCAGTCTTCTCTTTACCTGTGACTCAAATCTCAATGTCGCCTGACATGCTGGGCCCCAGTAAGCTTAGAAAAGAGAGCTCATCTTCATTACATGGCCCTGTATTTTCTCTACCTGGAGCACTAAGTGTCTTTGAAACTTTAATTGCTAGTATTTGAATTGGAGGGACATCTAGCAGGTAGGAAACGATCAGTTCTTATAAATATGATGCCTTGATCAGAAACATTTCACATCACCTTTGACTAACATGGGAATAGTGGCAGAGAATAGCCAGGTAACTACAAGCCCAAGTGGCTTGTGCGTTTGTATCCTGGCTCCACCACTAACTAATAATGGGACTTTGGGCAAGTTATTTAAATCTCTAATACCTCAGTTTCTTCATATCTAAGATAAGGATAGCCTCCTTGTGAGTACATACTGAAAATTTGATGAATTAATGCATGTGAAGGGTTTAGACTGGTGCCTGCTACACAATGCTGCTGCTACTACTGCTAAGTCGCTTCAGTCGTGTCCAACTCTGTGCGACCCCATAGACGGCAGCCCACGAGGCTCCC
>NW_011404907.1:0-1865 GCF_000754665.1 Bison bison bison | reverse complement strand
GACCCAGGGATTGAACCTGGGTCTCCTGCATTGCAGGCAGATTCTTTACCAACTGAGCTATGAGGGAAGACATCATTTAGGTCATGGTTAAATGATGAAAAACATTAATTAAACCACTTACGAATTTCTGTGAGCTAAAGTTTACTTGTTCATGATATACACTTTATATATTTCTGGAATCAATTAAATTTTAAAGAGTTTTTGCATTTGTGTTCATGAAGGATATTGGCTGTAACAGTCTTTTTATCTAACATGTTTGTCTGGTTTGCATTACTATAGTGCTGACCTAATAAAATGTATTGGGAATGTTCCCTTCTCTTCAGTTTCCAGAAGCATTTTTGTAGAATTTTGTGTAATTCTTAAGTAATATGTGTAGAATTTTGTAGAATTCACAAGTGAGGTTATCTGAACCTGGAATTGGCTTTGTAGGAAAGTTTTAAACCATGAATTCAATTTCTTTAATAGATGTAGGGACATACACATCTGTTATCTCTGTTCTTGATTAAATTTTGGTTGTTTGTCTTTCAACAAATTTGTCCATTTGGTTCTCAGGTTTTTTGGTCATAAATTTGTTTCTAGCATCCACTTAACATTAAAATAGCTTTTAATGTATGTAAGGTCTATAGTGATATCTCCTCTTTCATCACTAACAGTGGTAATTTGCATCTCAGTCTTTTCCAGTTCTTTTTAGCTACTTCTCATTGTATTGAACTTTCTCAGAGAAGCAGCTTTTGATTTAATTTGTCCTTTTCCTAAGAAGTTCCTATCATGATTTGAGGCCTTTTTTTCCTTTCACTATTAATATTTAAGGCTTTAAATTTCCCTCTAAGAACTGTTTTAACTTCATCCTCTTAGTTTTCATAGGTTACCTTTTCATTTTTATTCAATTCAAAATAAATATATTCTAATTTCTCTTGTACTTTTTGTTTCTCTAGATAATGAGTTATGTGTGTGTGTGTGTGTGTATATATATTTAATTTTCAGATATTTGGGGATTTACTTTTACTATAGTAGAGACAACCTTTGTATGAGTTAAATTCTTTTCAAATGTATTGAGACTTGCTTTGGTCTAGAATAAAGGTCTGTTTTGTGGGTTGTCATGTCCTCCAGGAGATGTTCCTGACCCAGGAATCAAACCCAAGTCTCCTTGGTCTCCTGCATTGCAGGCAGATTGTTTACCCACTAAGCCACCAAGGAAACCCCTAACACTTTGGGATGACAGGACCAGGGTCAGGGGTGTCCCTGCAGGACTGGGCTGTAGGTGGCTGGTGTGAGGTGGGGTGAGGGGGCACAGGCCTCCCAGGAGAGGTGGTGGTTTGGGGTGGAGAAGGCCATGGTGGGTGCTCAGGGAGGCTATGGGGAGGACAGGGGAGAGGACAGGCAGCTGGTGGCAGGGGCACGGCCACCCGTGTGGCCACCCTTACCTTGCCACCGCGGCTCCTCACTGAGGATTTTTTCTATCATGGCGTGGCTCGCGGCCCCAGCCGACTGGCCTTCCATGCTGCCCTCTACTGTGGTCTGGCCATTCTGCAAGGCCTCCATCGCCTGGAGCTCCCTGCAGGGACAGTAGCGGAGGAGAGACAGAGCAGGGAGGGAGCATGAGGAGGAAAGCAGCAGAGTGCCAGCCCTGCACTCCAGCTGCGGTCCTGCCTAGGGCCCTCAGCCGGGCATGGCCTTCAGCCCACCTGATGTCATAGACAGGGGAGCGGAGGTCATGGGGCCCGTGAGCAAAAGCACAGTGCAGGCCGTTTTTCGTGCAGTTGCCCTTGGCGTCGGTCTCGTGGATGCAGATCCCGGTCTTGTAGTAGCGGAGGTGGTAGCGGCGCTCCGTGTCCCCCGTGGTCCTGTGCAGGAACGGGCACCTG
>NW_011404906.1:0-1371 GCF_000754665.1 Bison bison bison | reverse complement strand
GGGCAATAGAGGAGGAAACGGTTGAATGCCATCATCTACTCAACGGACATGAGTCTGAGCAAACTCCAGAGAGAGTGAAGGAAAGGGAAGCCTGGTGTGCTGCAGTCCATGAGGTCACAAAAATCAGACATGACTTGGCAACTGAACAACAACAAATTCTTCATAGTTTATGAATACTGCAAACTTAGCAGAGATCTCTCTGAGTCCTTACAAATGTACTCATTTCCAGAGTTTAAGATGGTAAAAAATAGAATTTATATGAGCCCAAGTATTATTACAAGTGATAATCCTCACAAACCTGCAAGCATACATAAGGTTTTCTTTGGGGATGATAGCCATTATCACTTTAAATAAATTTATAATAGTTTTATATTTAGTAATCATTTTTTAAAGAGGAAAAAACAAGCTATAATCACTTCTAAACTTCGATGTTTTTCCTTCTTATACTGTATTTTTCATTTCATTTTTTGGATTCAATTTCTATGGATAATATGTGATGACTGGTATTGCAGTGTGTTGCACTATAAATTATTTAATAATCATTTAGAAATAAAAGTAATTATATAAATTATATTCAAGCTCAAGTCTTTTTTCTAAAAAGAACACTTTAATGTTGAGTAGGCCTTTTCTGTTGCACATCTGAAGATAAAAGTGGAGGTGATTAGAGTTCTTTAGGTTCTGTTGTTATGGAATATTGTGGGAAAGAGGTTTAGGAATTATCTTAATACTGTAAAAGATGGAACCTTTGTGAATATCTTAGATATTTTTGACCTGGTATATTGCACAAATCCCATGGTTTAGGAGGGGCCATGTGGCCCATAAAAATCTACTAATACTCTGCTAGCTAAATGATGTCACTCTTAATTTCCATTATCACTCTATACTAGGAACATCAATTTTGAAGTTGGAGAATGAAAATAGATTTAGGTTTTTAATAACAAAATGAAGCAGTATTTTTATATCAGGATGGGTGGTGAAATTTAAATTTGTTGACCCCCATAATGAACATATTTGTATTTCCACACTATATAACTTTTTGAATCAGAGAAATACTGGAATTTTCAGAATTGATAACAGGTCAATGAAGAAGACAGTATGGAAAGCACTTTTCAGATTCATCAATAATAATGAGCAGAACTGCTTGTTAAAACTGTTTCTACCTCACACTATCCCAAATGGCCCACTTCCAAATACCATGACATTGGTGGTATAACTTTAACATATGGATTTGGGAGGGATGAAAACATGTAGTCCATAACAGGGAGTAAATCCTGAATCACAGGAGAATGTCCTTGCATAAATAAACTCTCTCTCCTACAGGCTTCCATTCTGAACCCTAGTCCTTTAGGTACAGCATCCTCAAGATCACTC
>NW_011404905.1:0-1794 GCF_000754665.1 Bison bison bison | reverse complement strand
GGCAGGAAGGTTAGTCTGATGCAAACTACTCCACCATTACTCAAACCCGAAATCAGTTCTTAAGCCTGACATACTTAGAAAATGGTATGCTTCCGATGGATTCTTAAATAAATTCAGTACATACAATAACAATTCTACTGCAGCATATTTAATCTTGAGGATACTTTATTCTCCCAAAACTTACATGTCTATGCCGAAACTTTATTGCTGTCCTTCAAAGCTTTTAATCTACCACTTCTTATATGAAATAAACCTTGATTTTTTAAAAATCCATTCACCAGGCACTGATATGTGTTTAACAGACATCATTTTTTTTTTCCAACCCTCACAACAACCTGAAAGGGAGGTAGTATTTCAATGTTCATGTCATAGCTGAAGTCGGCTTAGAGAGAAAAACTAATATGTCCAATACTACACAGTTTAGAAACTAAGAAATCTGGGATTTGAACCAAGAATATTCTATATATGCTCTTGCACATTATGTTACAGCCTCTTGGCATAACTCTCCAACCAAAATTTCTTTTTTCTGTGAATTCCCTTAGCACATTAAATCCTTTTGGCCATTAATCATACTCGGCTTCATTATCAAAGTGTGTTTCTATTCCTCTACGGGTCTTGAAGTCAGGGGCCATATCTTTTTTTTTTTTTCATGACCTTTCATGAGAAACTGTAAAAGAGACTTGGGTCTAAATCCCACTCTCTCACTTCCTGGATGATCTTGTACAAAACCATATAACCTTTCCAAAATTTTCCACTCATTGAGTGGAGACCACAGTACTACATATGTTTATAGTAAAAATTAAGACGATGTACCTGACTCTCAGTAATCATCAGTAAGTTGTAGCCAGTGTCATTAAAGTTCTTTGGAGGCATTTTCTTACATAACATCTTATTTAATCACCACCACCGCTACAAAGTCATTTGTATCTCCATTTTCCAGAAGAGAAAACTGATGCTTTACAAGAGCAGTATATTTTCAGTAACTGTTTTTGAATGACCATCAGCACAGCCTTCAAATACTTCTCCAGGCCCACAGATTCTTGCACTAATAAGGAACCCTTGCCCACCTTCCCCCTTACATGGGAGCAAGGTGAAAGGTTGGGTAGCAGCTCTCAAATCAATCTTTGAAAGTGAAAGCAGTTGACCCTTTGCCAGCACTCTCTGGTCTAATTGACTTCCCGCAGTGAAACCTTTATTTTGAAACAGGAGTCCAGAGCCACCACTGGCTAAAAAGACAAAAATAATGTAGTTAACTGTGTTTATTTTGCTTGGGATAAAGTGTCCTGAACTCATAACAAATGTCCTCTTGTTAGCAAATGGAAAGGTATAATTAAGACAGCTTTTCCACCACTTTTAACGAGCTTTCAGTTTCCTCTCTACCACACCCCCTCATTTTTTTAATGAGATACCAATTTCCTCCTGTCCAGCACTCACAGATACTTTAAGCAATAAAACAGACAGCTTTGATTTTCATCTTAATGTGGAGTTTTGGTATTAATTTATTCATCTGCGACCTGCATCACATTCATCTTGTGCTAAACGGCCTGTTAATCTTGAAAAATTAACAAGGTATCTCAGGCCAAAATATGAAAGAGAAAAGGGGAAAAAAGTGAGAGAAGGAGGCTGGGGAAGGGAAAGAAGGTTTCTGCTTAGGGTAGCATGGAAACATTGATATTTTCACCCTACTGCCTTGAACTTCAGCATCTTCAGGAAACACAGGCCCACAATGAAGACTTTTTCCTGGTTTCCTGCAACCTCTCTCCAATTAAGGTGCAAGTGTAACCTAGTCTGTCC
>NW_011404904.1:0-1588 GCF_000754665.1 Bison bison bison | reverse complement strand
TCTGTGAGCTTTCTTAACCCACCCCGCCCTCCCCAAACCAGGGATGTCATCCTTCGTACATCTGGTTAACTTCTGTGAAGCCTGAGGGTGTGCCTGGTGTCAGCGATCCCCCAGGGCGTCCCTGTGACGAGCACCTTCCAGGATGGGGACAGCAGCCGGGAGTGTGTCCACCGTGGCTCCAGCCCTGATGGGGACCTGCGTTTGTCACTTCGAAGCTCCCCCGGCCCCTGAAGGCAGGTTCCCTGGATGGAGAGAGGCTCGGGGTGGGCAGGGGCAGCGCCTGGCAAGAGGAGAGCTTCTCAAACTCTGAGTGTTTACTCTCCCAGCCCCCGGGGATGGAGTGACACTTGCATAATGGACTAGAGCCACAGAGGCCGCCCTGGGTGCCGCTGACCCGTCCCTCCCAGGCCATGGGCCATGGGGGGCCTGGAGCTCGCGGCGGAGCTGATGTGTCCGCTGTTCCTCCAGCCGCAGGTGAGCGAGGCTGCAGCCCCTCCTTTCCTACCCTGACCCCAGCTCTGGCTCCCCAGCTCGGTGGCTCCTGGGGGGCAGTCACCTCTGCCCTGAACCCACAGGCTGGCCCTCTCCCGAGCGTTCGCCCTGCACGAGGGCCCTGTGCTCTGGTCTAGACCCGGAAGGCAACCCCCACACATCCTGCTTCTGCATCCTCGGGGGCCTCCCCTGTGGGGAGGGGACACGCCCCCTCAGAGTCATTCAGAATGGGGCTCAGAGCCGTGGTCTCCGGCCAGCAGGCGTGCCGACCCTCTCGTTGCCTCAGAGAGACCGCTAGCCTCAGGCTCCTTCCCACCCTGACTGCAGATTTTCCTAGAAGGAACTAGTCTCGCCAAAAGGCCATTTCTTGGTCTGCACCTTCAGACTGTCCAGGTGGGGTATTTTGACTAAATTGCAGTTGTAGAAAATACACTTCAAAACCAGAGCCCTCGCCTGGGGCCTGGCCGCCCAGCCCTGCAGCCGTTAGCCAGGGTGTCCCCTGCCTGGGTTGGGTCTGGGTGACACTCAGACTGCTGTCATGTGCAGGGTGGCAGGTGGGCCGGGACCCTGGGGCTTCCAGGTGACAGGCCTGCCCACTCAGGAGGGTCCGCCACCCTCAGGAGGGTCTCAGGCAGGGGGAGTGTTTGCTGCAGCCCCTGCCTGAGTGGGCGGAGGCCCCAGGAGGCTGAAGGCTGCTGCTCTCAGACAGGATCCAGTTTGCATGACCAACAGCCAGAATTTAAAACTTCCTAAAAACTTAAAAAAAAAGTCTCTAGTAGTAATGTATGCGTGATTGCTACAACTCCAAATTCAGAAGTGTGAAAAAGAATAGTCCCTGTTCACAACTCAAATCACACTCCACCCAGAGTATTGAGGTTAACACTGCAGGCGTGCCCTTCTGGAACTTTCTGTGAGTCGTCTCTGGGCAGCCGAGAGACCCTGGTAGCTCAGGTCTGCTAGGCACATTGTCCTGGTGCATTTTTAGCTGAGCCCTGATTCCTCCCCTGGTGGCTCAGGCAGTAAAGAACCTGCCTGTAATGCAGGAGACCTGGGTTCCATCCCTGGGTCGGGAAGATCCCCTGGAGGAGGGTCTGGC
>NW_011404903.1:0-1224 GCF_000754665.1 Bison bison bison | reverse complement strand
GTCTCTTCTCCCTAAAGACAAACAGTATTTTGATCAATTTCCTTCCAGTCTTTTTTTTTGTGCCCATATTTTTTAAAAGAAAAATTCAAGTCACCCCACTAAGCGGACCCACTGGCTAGAAGGAAAGACTCTGTGCTGTTTGGTTCCTGTTCTCTGGAGAGAGGGTGAGACTTGGCAGCCGGTGTCGCCAGCTGTGGTAGTCGCCACGCCAGAGGCTGCGTTCGCCATCCCAGACCTCCCATTTTCCTAGAAAACAAAATTGTTTTGTTCTGCCTTGAAAACTTAGGCCCAGATTCTGGCCTTGACAAGGCAAAGGCAGCCAAGGAATTAAAGCACTGAAAACTGGGACTGTCTCATGAAAGTGTGACTTCTCTGTCGCCAGGATGCAGGGCTCTTTTCCCCAAGGTCTGGCACTCTGGATGGCTCACCTGGCATAGCTCTGATGCCCTCCTAGGGGCCTGGGTGTCCACACGGGTTGCTGAGTCCACCAGGGGCTCAGCCTGCTCTGCAGTTGCAAGGCCAGGGCTGTTGGTTTTATCACATCTTTGCAAAACACCAACCACAGTCTCCTTGAAGTTGGGGATGAGAAGCCAGGTTTCTTGGGACACAGCATTTACCCCAAACCTTGGCCCACAGGGGCAGTATGCCACTGTGTCTGCCAAGGATACAAATCCACCTCCCAACCCCTCCACACTCTCTGTACCTTCTTGCAGGAGCCTGACCAGGCTGGGACTACAGGTGAGAAGTGGGGAGGGGTTTGTGACCCTGACTGCTGCCTGCCTGTAATAGGTGAGGCAGACCCCACAACATCCGACATAGGAGTGGGCAAGAAAGTGCCATTCCTGTCTATTGGGAAAAACCAAAATGTGGAGCCCCTTTCTTTGCCCCTTGCTGTGGGGGCCCCATATGCTGTTCTCAGGATAAAACCAAACATTGCACATTCTTCTCTGGCAGGTGCAGGCCCTAACTGCTCTGACGAGCCAACTGACATGCACAGTTTAATTTCCTGAAACACCAGGGATGGGCCTTTGTCAGGGGTCAGGTGGCTCACCCTTGGCCCTGGGGCTTTGGAGATGGCACATGTCATCTTGGGTGTTTGGAAAGTAGCTCCACTTTCCAGCCACTGCTCTGCTGTTCCTTCCTTCTGTATACAAGTGATGCAGACGTAAAAATATGTATTTGTGCTCGTTTTTCCTTTCCTTTTTTTTTTTTTTTTTTAGAGAA
>NW_011404902.1:0-1286 GCF_000754665.1 Bison bison bison | reverse complement strand
AAATGAATCTGCCACAGGTATACATGTGTTCCCCATCCTGAATCCTCCTCCCTCCTCCCTCCCCATACCGTCCCTCTGGGTCGTCCCAGTGCACCAAGCCCCATCCTCAGCCCTGGGGCCACAGCAAGAGGTCGGGAGTGGTGGGGCATTCCTCCATGGTTTACTAATTAACTAGAAAATGCAAGCCCAGTGCCTGGTGATACTGTTTTGACTTGCCACTCAGACCGAGAGCAGCCGGGAAAGAGGGCAGCTTCCCACCCAGCACCCTCATAATTGCTGCCTTGGCCTCCTTCAGGGCTTTGCTGGGTGCATCAAAGGGTGCCAAGGCCCCTGCAGCTCAGAGCCCAGGGAGGGCAGCGGGCTGCAGGCCCACTTCCCAACTGAGATGACTGAGGCCAGAGATGAAGGTTCTCTCTGGGAATGAGAGCAGGGCTGGCATCACAGGGCTGCTGATGGCATGATAACCAGAGGCTGGGATGGCATCAGAGCCAGGGTAGGGCTTGTCCTGGTCAAACAGGGGAGATGCAGGCCTTGGTCTCAGAGGCCTGCAGTGCGGAGGGCAAGGGCAGGCCCTTCTGGGGACCCCTCTCTGCCCTTCATCCGGCGGACTCCCACAGGACCTTGGCTTCAACTTGGGTGGCTCCTCTTCCTAAGAAGCCTGCCTGAGTCTTCCAGGCTGGGTCTGGCGCCCGGTTCAGGCCCCACGACACCCAGCTCCTCCACTTCTCGGCCAGGATCCCTGTCTTGCCACTGTTGCCTCAGCCTGACTCAGCTCCATGAGGGCAGAGGAGGACCTGTCATCCCTATGGCCCCAGTGCCCAGCCTCGCCCAGGGCAGGAGGAAACTGCAAACCATCCCCATCCTTCCCTTCCTCCCTCCAGTGTGGGTGCCTGGAGTGTGGAATGCTATGGCATTGGAGACCTCGGGCAGGTTCTGTGGCCTCGTTGCCCCAGACCCAGTGTTCTCAAGCATCTCTAGGGAGATGACCATCATAGCAGAGAGAGGAGAATGTCCTGTCTTGGCTGTTGAAGGTAGCGAATGGAAAACCATTTTATCAAGGCCCCAACTACCTGGGCTTGAGTCCTGCTCTTTCTATGCTTGAGCTGATGGCTCTGATGAGTTCCTTAACTTCCCTCTGTCCCATTGTTCAATCTGTAAGTTGAACGGTTCTATGAAGACCTACAAGATCTTCTAGAACTAACACCTAAAAAAGATGTCCTTTTCATCATAGGGGACTGGAATGTAAAAGTAGGAAGTCAAGAGACACCTGGAGTAACAGGCAAATT
>NW_011404901.1:0-1331 GCF_000754665.1 Bison bison bison | reverse complement strand
AACAAACATTAAGAAATGTAAAATCCAAATTGCATTCATTTTCACAATATCAATACTAAACTCAAGACAGCAACTTCATCAAATATAAATGTTTCAAAAGTAAAAGGCAAATCTTTTTTTTTTTTTTTTTTTTTTTAGTCATTCTGAGGACTAGCTGGGATTAATACCCTAAACTGAATCTGATCCATGCTGGTTCTATCTCTGAATATGCTTGCATTTAACCCTAAATTATAAATTATATTTTTAGAGTTATTAGTTAAAAATAAAGACTCTGAACTAATGAGTAGACAGATCTGTATGCCAATGATTAAAAAAAAAACCAACTTTGTTCAAAGATGAGTTTTTCTCAGCTTTTAGGATTGGAGTCCCAGTTATTCCTTAAGATTCTTTAGAGATTTTCAGTTTTCATAAAGCCTGATAAAACTTAAACTTTTGCCCATCAGAAAGCTAAAACATTAAATTTCTTTGTTTTGGGCTTAGGTTTTATCCACTAAGTCTTATTTCTCTCATCTAATAATGATTTCTGATTGGTTGTAAAGTGTATAACTTAGAATAGGAAAATTATTGAAGAAGTGCAGTTGTAAAATATTTCAAAAAGATCTTTGGGGGAACATAATAGATGTTATTATTAGTGAGGGTAGATTTTGGGAAGTATTGCTGTTGAGAATGAAAAGTTGGGACTGGTTACAATTTTTCAGGCAAAGTAACAGGGCGAGGTGTTCTCACTAGGGAACCATTGAAAATATATTTATGTTTAAAAAAGTCATTAATGAGAGTTTGCAAAGAATAGCTAACACCCCTGTCTGCAAATACAGGATGATACAGGATAAATGAAAAACCAGTCGCGACTTTTTTTGGTCTTTAAATTCATTCTGTGTCCTAATACATAAATATTATATAATTGTGTAATCCACATTGCTGTAATAGTTGCTGAGTAGTCTGTTTTCTGTTTTTTTTCTTTGACTTCTAAATAATTTCTTTCACTAGGAGTCAGCAACAGTGCTTCCCTGGTGGTTCAGATTGTCGAGTCTGCCTGCAGTGCAGGAGACCTAGGTTTGATCTCTGGGTCAAGAAGATCTCCTGGAGAAGGAAATGGCAATCCACTCCAGTATCCTTGCCTGGAAAATTCCATGGATGGAGGAGCTTGGCAGGCTTCAGTCCATGGGGTTGCAAAGAATGGGACACGACTGAGCAACTTCACTTTTTTTCTTTCAGCAACAGTAGCCTGTTATGCCTTTTCTGATGCTGGCATCTGAGATGTAAATTGTAAGTCAAAGTTTGCAAACTGTTGTTAGCATTGCTTTTGGCGATGAATTTGTTACTGTGTAATG
>NW_011404900.1:0-1305 GCF_000754665.1 Bison bison bison | reverse complement strand
ACAGAGAATGAGATGGTGGAATGCCATCACTGACTCAATGGACATGAGTTTGAGTAAACTCTGGGAGCTGGTGATGGACAGGGAAGCCTGGCATGCTGCAGCCCATGGGGTTGCAAAGAGTCGGACATGACTGAGTGACTGAACTGAACTGAAATATGACTAGCCCCCTCATTTTCTCCCATATTCTAACAGTGCCTTTGTAGAGTGATTTCATCTAGCTACATTTATTATACCATCCCTTCCTACCCTCCTTGCTTTTCTATTTCTTGTACCTTTATTTTCCCACAGCATTTTTTTTACCATCTGACTCATAAAGTGTTGATTTGTTGTTTGTCTCTTCCCATTAAAAAGTAGGTTCCATAAAGCAAAAGGACTTGTTTGTTCACTATAGTAATCATAGGATGCAAATAATTCAATAAATTCTACAAATTTAACAAATAATCATAGAATGACTGAATTAATGAATGAATCAACTTCTGAGAACTCAATGCATCTTCTTGGGAAGATAATAGAGCTACAGTGGGTATAAAATATATTGTAGTCTATTATTTTATAATATGCTGTGAATCCACAGCAATCTCATACAATTATGAGGTGAATATATCTAAAACACTCACCTATTGTTTGACATCCTTTCTGAGTAAATGCCTTTCCAAAACTGTGGCAATTGAAAGAATTACCAAACATCCTTTGGTTTGGGAACAGTTCTAAGTTCCAGGGCTGTTCTGAATGCTGTCATTATATATGGAAATGACAGTAAAGTTTTATCTAGATTTCTATTTTAAGAAAAGGTTAGGAGGTTCAGTTACTACAAAAATGACTCTGGTACATATTAGTTTGCAAGGAAGCTAGACTAGGATAAGATGTTCTCAAAATACAATAGAGTTTAAAAATTCTTTTTGAATTAAATAAGCAAAGACGTTATGCCAGGATAAATGCCACTAAATCAAGAATGCTAAGTAGTATTTAATCAGCCAGATTCTGTGGCTAATGGACTGACCTGGTCAAGGCCTCTAAGGATCCAGACTTACTTGCCAATCTGCATTACCTTATCTAAATATAGGGTGTGGATGTCGTTAATAATGAAAAGACATCTTGACTACATTGACCTCGTGCAGCAAGGTAGTTTGGTTATAGTTGTCTCCGAGGATACAAAGAAAAGAAAAAAGAAGAAACAAAGTTGGGATTCCTGGTTAAATGATGATCATGCTGGCAGAAAAATGAACATCTGGCTACATCTGCCAATTTTTCATAAGAAAAGCATCTACACTTGGGGTATGTACCTGCATTATGAATACATGATTT
>NW_011404899.1:0-1243 GCF_000754665.1 Bison bison bison | reverse complement strand
TGTATTTGTGTGTGTGTGTATATATATATATATATATATATATAAGGTTAGTCAGTCGTGTCCAACTCTTTGTGACCCCGTGGACTATAGCCTACCAGGCTCTTCCCTCCATGGGATTCTCCAGGCAAGAGTATTGGAGTGGGTTGTCATTTCCTTCTCCAAGAAAAATGCCAAGGGAGAGCTGAATTACTTATTTCCTAGTTTAGAACTTAGCTTTTATGGTAGATGCTATGATATAGGTTTGTACTTCATTGAAAGCAAACGATTAATTGGTGGAAATGTGTCTCTTCTTATGGACAAACAGTTGCTCATATTATTACTGAAGCTTTAAATGTGGTGGATTCCTAAAATAGGGTCACCATGTTTGAAAGGTTGAAATTTTAAAGGAGGGCATCTAATTACTGTCTCTTTTGGCCTTAAGTTAATAATGCTTTCAGTAAATACAGGTTATACATGAAGTAGACTAAATGCATTTTGAAGGTCAGAGGCAATAACATTTTTCCCAAGTGAGGTATAAAACATTCATCATTTTCCTCCCCATCAAAAATTTCAAGATTATTGCTATTTTGAGTGCAATTATGATGAATGACATCACTCTACTTCTATTTCTGAAGAAAGCACTTGAGTTACTATTTACAAGCAGAAATTAAGGTGATTCATATGCTTGTTTGCATTTTCCTCAAGAGAAAAAAATGCCAAGACTTTGGGTAGCTTTTTTTATTATCGACATTTTGCTTCCCATGATAATTATCATAGGAAATGGTGTATGTAATCTATATTCACATTGTTTGTATGTATGGCTCAGAATTTGAGACTGACAATCTGGAATGCAAATCAAAATGATCTGGCATCCAAAAGTTTCTTCGCATAAAAGTAAAAAAGAGTAACAATTCTGTAAATCAGTTCTGTTTTTTCATATAAAGATGACATGGCTACATACCTCAGAATTTATTGTTATCTGTATATATGCTAATTAATCTGTGCAAATTAGAGGGAGTTTAAACAATTATTAAATGACACCCACAGTTAGTTTTAGTAGAACAGAGTTTTGTTATAGTAGAGCAGACCTTTAGATAAAAAGAACTGAGAGGGAAATGCAAGCTATTTATCAGAAATTAATCATCATGGTGAATAAGAATACATTCTTTCTCAGAGTGTTTTCACTCTGTCACTGCTTTCTGCTCCCTTTTCCTTTGACTTTTTCCCTGTAGTCATCTGTGATTAATGCCTGAAGTTTACTCTA
>NW_011404898.1:0-1242 GCF_000754665.1 Bison bison bison | reverse complement strand
GGCTTTGATCCCCGGGTGAGGGAAGATCCCCTAGAGGAGGGCATGGAAACCCACTCCAATATTTTTGCCTGGAGAAGTCCATGGACAGAAGAACTTGGAGGGTTATATCCATGGGGTCACAGTCAGATACAACTTAGTGACTAAACAACAACAACATATTCTCTTTAGCCTGGAACATTCACACTGCTTTCTGATATTTCAGAATTTCAGAATCAAACACCTCTGCACTTTCTAATGGAAAGCACGTTAAAAGTATTCAGTTTAAGTAGTTTAAAGATAATACTGACTTTCAGATGGCTTACTGAGCTCTTTGAGGGGCAGGGAAATGCCAAAAAAATCCTTTGTGCTCTGGTCCCTTTCCCCAAGTTTGATTAGATAAAAGCAGAGACAGTTGCCCTTTCAGTTACTATTCCCACCATAGCCACTTGAGATATTCTTCAAATGTTCTCCTATTCTAAAATAGCAACATTTCTGCTAACCAATAATTCATTCTAACTACATTAACAAAATACTGAACAACTGTCTTTAGGATCCAAGAGGAAATGACTACATAAGGCTTAAATAATTCTAATTTATTTTCCTAAAGGTCACAAGGTTCATCAACCAATAGTTAAATAAAGCTGCCAATGTGGTCCTATGGCAGTGACAAAAAGCATGGCGATTTAGGAAAGTAAGTAAAATCAGTGTTTCTGGATGGCCCATATATGGGGCATGAGATGGAAGAAGATGCAAGAAAAGGGAAGATCATAAAGGGTCTTATGTACCAAGATTTTGGATTTTAATATTCAAAATAAATTTAAAGAGACTTTTTTAATTGGTGAAAAAATTAAATAAATTTGCAGAGTATCAGTTCTGTTTCAGGGAATCGTTTGAAACAAGGAATACACAACAGTTACCATGATGGGAATAATTCCAGCACTCATGGAATTTAGTGTCCCACAGACAAAGCACATGATAATTCCCGAAGTGGAGGGGAGGCATTTGAAGAGTATCACATAGGTAAGTTACAGTATCAGTTTTACTTTAATTTCTCAAAAATCAGCTCTCCAAGCCTATTTCCCCCTCCCGCCCCTCGGAAAGACAAGTGAAAATACATGAAAGGCTTCTTAAAAAATTCCTGGATGTTTGAGAGCTGAATCAAAAATCATCTCTCGGAGGAGGCGCCAAGATGGCGGAGGAGTAGGACGGGGAAAACACTTTCTCCCCCACAAATTCATCAAAAGAGCATTTAAACATCGAGTA
>NW_011404897.1:0-1337 GCF_000754665.1 Bison bison bison | reverse complement strand
GTGCATCACTGTCCTGTGCCTTGAAGGATGTTTATCAGGATTCCAAACCCTACCACTACCCATAGTGACAATCAAAAAACATTTGGGTTCTGAAAGGGGCAAAATTGCCCTTGGTTGAGAACCACTGTTTTAGAGGAGGAAAATAATAAATTGCATCAAGAAATAAGTTCATTGAAAAGATTTTAATATTTTGCACCCTTAAATATATGTTTTATTTATATAGTATATTTGCTTTGAGACCAGAAGAGCTTAGCAGATAGCCATAGCCCCTGGTCACAAAAAAGAAATTTACACAGATTTCCTTGGAAAAAAATTTTTTAGTTCATGTTTATCTTTAGCAAAGAGGCACAGGAATCAGGTGAGTAACATACTGAGAAAATTAGGTGTAAATTTGCTCTTAGGAAGAGATCCTCACCAGTGTCCTAGCCATAGGGGCACAGTCTGAGAGTTAACTGAATCTCAGAAATTGTATTTGGATGCCAGTTGAAATACACATCCTCAAATTAATGGACTTAAAATACCAGTTTACACTCTTGAAAAGATTTTGGTATCTGTTACTGATTTAGGGAGATTTTAGGTGTGGAAGTCATATTCTTTACATAGTGATTACGTTGAGAGAGCAGTGTTTGTGGCAGAAAAATATGAATTTGTATCCCTTTTACCTCACCAGTAGGTAAAACAGAAATTCAGGGAGAAACTCCTATAAATATTATTTCACGAAGTTTAGACTTGTCAGGATTTTTTTCCCCCTTAAATCTGTATTTTAAAATCACTTTGAAGATTGTATAGATCTTGTTAAAGCTATTATTGTGGAGTAAGATTGTTTAAAACTATTTGAGGTAATATATTATTTAATCTTACAGATTTTAATAAAAGTTTTATGATTAGATCAGAGCTTTCTCTCATTGATAAGCTTAGTTCTAAAAAGTCTATTCTTACCTACGAAAAGCTAGCTGAATGCCATGAATATTTAGGAATTAAGTCTTCTTACCATAAGTTAAGATTGCTAACTGCTGTTTAAACTTAGCTTGTGCTGCACACTGGCTTGCATAGAGTATTATTACCCATTATATAGAAGAAGAAATAAACAATTCTCAGATCTGTCAGTGGTGGAACTATGCATTTTCCTTGACTCCAGTAACAGTTATAAAATTTAAGGGGTGTTGATGAGGGTCTAAAACCATGGTAGTACACTGTTGGTCATACTTTAAGCAATGGGATCAACAAGAAAATTTGAGCCAATAATTTTAACTTGCAGTAGTACTACTTCCTACTAGTATGAAAGCGTTAATTTTACTTTTGCACTAATTTTAGATTGAGAAGTCACTTAGTAATTG
>NW_011404896.1:0-1228 GCF_000754665.1 Bison bison bison | reverse complement strand
TCTTTCTCATAACTTCCAGGTACATTCTGGAAGGGCCCTTTAAACCCCCCAAGCTGAAGTCAAACTGGAGTGGAAACTGTAAACTCTGTAACTACACAAAATCTTATTACCATTCAAATTTTTCTCATATTGTTTTCATTACATGCAGCTATCTATTTGCATACCTCTAGTTTCACAACTCCAAAGAGTATTTGTCTACAACTGAATAAGCCATAGTGCAAACTGGTTTCAAACTTCTCCCGAATAGTGCAAAATTAAATCCATGAGGTTTTTCAACAAATGTTATCTACAACCTAGAAATACATTTCCAATGTTATATAAATCAAATATCAAAATTACCATATTTTGCCCTTCCCCAACCATATCTGCAGTGTTATTTTTAAATGCATCCATGGATTGCCTGCAACACTATCTCTGATAACCGGGCTCAGAACTCTGAGCTTAGCCTGTAAGTGATCTCTCAGAAATATTGAACTGGGAAAAAGAAACACTGAACCATCGGACCCTGGGCACAGATCTGAGGGTGTGGTGACTCAAGGTCAAGGGGGTATTAAGGACCATGGATAAGCTGAAGTCATGGGAAGTCTGGCCAGTGGGAAAAGAAAAATGGACTTGATGCACAGAGAAAATCAAGGGCATCATAAATGAAAGACCATAGAGCCTTCATTCTCTGAGAACTGGCTGTACTTCATTGCCTACTCCTGGATTCCCAAAAGTATGTTCTGTGTCCTTATAATAAACCCATCCATCCATAGATTAAAATGAGTTGGTCTCTCTTAAAGGCAAAGAGATGAAACAGGAATCACTGTTGATACTGTGGAAGAAACTTTTATACTCTTTGTAATAGTGGAGAAAATCAGTTTCCTCAACCTGTGTAGTAACAAAAATCACTTGGCATGTTCAAAATACAGATTATCAGGCAGCTTCCCTGGAGATTCTGACTCCAAAGTTCTGACTCAGGCCCAAGAATATGCAGAGAATTCTGGGACCAACCAAGTTTGAGTCACGCTAGATTAGGTAAATTCCAAGATACTTTCCATTGCAAGGTCAACAAGTATTAATATGAACCAACCACTTCTCTATACACATTAGTTGTTCAAGTGTACAGATTTGGAATCAAAGTCATAGTGCTTGTCCTTAGGGAAAGCACTCAGAACACACTCAGTTCAGTTCAGTCACTCAGTCGTGTCCGACTCTTTGCGACCCCATGAATCAGATCGGAAGAGCG
>NW_011404895.1:0-1228 GCF_000754665.1 Bison bison bison | reverse complement strand
GAGCAAGCTCTGGGAGTTGGTGATGGACAGGGGAAGCTTGGTGCTGCAGTCCATGGGGTCGCAAAAAGTCGGACACAGACTCTTTGTCCATGTCACAGTCTGAAACTGATAGGAATGGACATTTGAAATCACTCAGGGTTTCAAAGCTAACACACTCCTCCCCCGCCTCCAAACCTAACTGAAGAATGAAATGGTAGAGGGAAGGCAATAAATTTATTTTCTGGATTCCAGAGAACATCTCTGGCCCCATAAGAACCTATTGAACATATAGTTTCTCTACTCACAGGCAGGATTATAACTCAGGATACCCTCCACCTCATCTGTCCGTCCATCCATCCATTCATCCACCTGTACACCCATATACCCATCTTTCCACTCATCCCTCCACTCATCTACCTGAGCATCCATTCAACTATCTATCTGCATATATTAAGCATTTACTATGTACCAGGCATATTCTAGGTCCTGGGATACAGCTGGGGCTGCTATGCTGTACAACTCCAGGGAGCAGTGTGCATGTAGATATTTGCATAGGTATCACACAGATAGATATTTGCATAGATCCATGGGAAACAGAGTTGAACGAGACAGGTGAGGTCTTTGATGGCATAAATCTTTCCTTCTAGAAAGAGGACAGAAAATAACCAAGCAAACAAAATGAATGAACAAGACTGTTTCACACAGTAATAAGTTCTTAGAAGAAACCAAAACAGTGACATGACAGATGGTGACATGTGAGGGACAGGGTGGGCACTGAATGTAGATAGGGCGACCAGGAGAGGTGATATCTCAACAAAGGCCTGAATGATAAGAACCAGCTTGCCATGAAAGCTTAAGTCGTGAGTGTATCAGGTGGAAGGAATAGCATGTGCAAAGGTCTTGAGGTAGGAACAATTCTAGGAACCAAAATAATACCAGTGTGACGAGGGCTTGCTGTGTGAAGGAGTGAGTGATAAGAGATGAATACATTTAGGGGTTCAGCAGCTGGCCGAATGGTTTACGCACTTACTGAGATGGAGAAGACTAGGGGAGAGCTAGATGGTGGGAAGTGAATCAAGTGATTTTTTTGGTCATGTTACCCTTGAGAGTCCCTTGGACTGCAAGGAGATCCAACCAGTCCATCCGAAAGGAGATCAGTCCTGGGGGTTCGTCACCTGTTGTGAAGAGTTGACTCATTGGAAAAGACCCTGATGCTGGGAAAGATTGAGGGCAGGAGGAGAAGGGGATG
>NW_011404894.1:0-1549 GCF_000754665.1 Bison bison bison | reverse complement strand
CTGATCGGATAGAAACTTTTACATGTACTAATGCAATACTATTAACAAACTATGGCTACTGTGTCTCAATTATATGCCTGACATCCATTTTGATGTGTCCTATGAAATATTTTAACTGTACATGTGTATTGGCCTTTGAGTGTTTTCTTATTTGCCACTGATAGGGGTAGTGTGGTAGAAAGATATCAGAGAACACAGTCTTAGCCCTGGCATTGCCAATAATTGGTTGTGTGCCTTGGCGGTGAGCCCAGTTTCCTTATCTGTAAAATACAACAAAAGAAAGAAGAGGAAATGATTGTTGAGGGCCCTCTAGTTCTAAAATTCTGTAGCTGGATTAGTATTTGAAGCAGTGAGTCCTGATTGGGCCACATGTTAATTATCTGCTCAAACTGAAATGATCTTGAAAGAACACATTTTAAAAATCTGCTATAAAGCAAATATACTTTTAAACCAACTAAGCCTATAGAAATCATATACATGCTAACATCATGTGATGTTATACATGCTAACATTCATAATGCATGAAACAAACTTTTCTAATATTTATTACATAATACAGTGCCATAAATATATATATTAGTATATATTAGTATCTTTCTATATAAATAGAGCTATGCAGTTACAGTGATTTATATATAGTTAACAATCAATATATGAAATCTAGAACCTGTTAAGCATTAGTGCTATAAATCAAAATAAATATGACCAAGGATGTTACATTGTAAGAAGGAAGAACAAGTACAGGAAAGAGTTCATGAAAAATACCAACTTTGTGAGAGAAAAGATGGTAGAACCCCATCCCCATGCAGCCTGATTACAAAATGTTCACTCTGATCCTTCAGGGTGTTCACCATGTAATTCCAGACTCACTTTTCTGCCCTAAGTTTGCTTTCTCCCATTCTTTGCTGCCACTACAACCTAGAGTACTCAGAATCGCCCAAACATGCTCCATTTCCGAGCTTTCCTGCTTCTGTTCTTCACCCTGCCTAGAAACCCTAGCCTTCTCCAAGACCCACACTTAAAGCAGACACTTCCTTCTAGACTCCCAGGCTGGAAACCCCCAACTTGCTTCAATTCTGCAATCCATCTGCCTCCCAGTCTTCTGCAATACAAATCCTACCTGTTCCTATCAACCCATTCAATTCATTCTAGCCCAGTTTGCCACATCTAGCTCCTATCTGCCACATCTTTTCTTTTTTTTTTTTTTTTTCACATCTTTTCTTTACCTGATACTTCCTCTCTAAAACTTATCACAGTGACAATCATTTCAAGAACAGAAACTTCTTCCACAGTCACAATTTACAACAGTCTCCTTGGAAGCACCTATAAGATGTTAGCCCCCTCGGATTGAATTATGTATGTGCTGTCTTCCAAACCCTGGCACAAGCTGCATGAGCTGGGGGTGCCACAATCCAGAGTAGCTAAGGAGGAATGTGGGATGGACAGATAAAGAAGAAAAAAGAAGATATATATTGGGACTTCCTCAATGGTCCAGTGGTTAAGACTCCACCTTCCAATGCAGGGTGCACGCGTTCAGTCCCTGGCCAGG
>NW_011404893.1:0-1613 GCF_000754665.1 Bison bison bison | reverse complement strand
TCAAATAAAGGGAGAACTGTATCAATACTGAATTTTTTAAAAGAGAAGGAGCTTCTTACCTAGGTTTTGAGGGTTAGTGACTGTGAAGGACTGCCAAGGAAGGTCTCTAAGGAGAAACCGTGTCTAACATATTTGTTCCCAGCCACTATCACAGGCCTTCCTCGCAGCATTCACCACTTCCAGAGGTAAAATCCACTGGACAGCCATAATTAGTCTTATCTTTTTGCTCATTTTCAATTCTGGTTTACTGACTCTATAGAATTCCTTTCTCTCTCTCTTTCTCTTTCTTTCTCTCTGTCCCTTTTTCCTTTTCTCTTTCTGTTTCAAACCAGAGACTTAGGGATAAAATTAAAAATGATCTGTCTCTATGACCCCATGGACTACAGCCCACCAGAATCCTCTGCCCATGTAATTCTCCAGGCAAGAATATTGGAGTGTGTTGCTATTTCCTTCTCCAGGGGATCTTCGCGACCCAGGGATTGAAACCGGGTCTTTCACATTGCAGGCAGACTCTTTATCAACTGGGCTACCAGGGAAGATTATTGAGATCTAGAAACAATTTTATTAATGCTGATGCACAACCACTCAAAGTATGCTCTGCTTCAAATGACTCCTAAAGTGTAAGCAACATACTGACTGTAAATAGAAATGGTGAAAAGATCACAAAATCAGATGATTGTGAGCTTTAAAAATATACAATTTATCAGTATCCAATGGCCATTACTTCAATTTGTAAGCTTCCTTCCCTTAAGAGAAAAAATAAAATGCCTATTTGAAAAACAATGTCATAAATAGAGTTAATTTTAGCAGTAGTCTGACATAACCTAGCTGGTTTATAACAATGTCTAATTCTTGAACTCTGCATTATTCCACATAATGGGTGAAACATAAATCACGAAGATAAACTATTATTCTGTGCATGTTATTATAATTTTAGCTTGTACTTCCATTATCAAAGTAGCATAAATTCCAACATCATCTTAAATAACAGTAAATAGTACAGAAATCTAGAATTGTTTCCTGACAATTATCTAAAAAAAAAAGAAATAATAATCCCAAGCAATGTTATCATTGTCCCATGTAAGGCTAGTACATCACTGAAATAACACTTGTGTGAACCATTTCTATGATTAAGTATTACCAACTCTTGTCAATTAATTGATTATAATAGTAGCAGCTACCAGGAATGCCCACCCCACAACAAGGCGGGGAGTCACAGCTGCCCTTGTCTTCCACAGACTTCCTTCCCTGAACTTGAACAACAGCTGCTCAGGGTGGGAGAGCTCTAAACAAGTCTAACTGTTGACTCCCATCGAGTCTTTCCTGCAAATTGTTCAAGAGCTTATTCTCCATTTCCCCCCAAAAAAGAATCAAGATGTGGGCTTGAGCCACAACCCAAAGAATTTTAGTTAAATAAGAAGAGCTTCCCCATAGCTGCCTTAGAATGAAGTCTTCTTTTACTGTTTTATCTGGATTTAAATCAAACCAATGTGCTCTGGTTTAGGGTTGTTCTGATTAGATCTATTAAAAGTAGCAGTGAATTCTCTAGAAGGTATTGAGGGCTAGTAAACAGTAGGCATAGCTAGTCCCTTCTAGAAATCTGTTTTCAGAAC
>NW_011404892.1:0-1310 GCF_000754665.1 Bison bison bison | reverse complement strand
TGCTGTGGCCCCAGGGAGCCCTGAACTCGGCCAAAGGGATGACCCTGCCTGCCCCACCTCCAGTGCACACGCCCACATCTGCTCCTACACCCTCAGGGTGTCCTGGTGTTGCGTGTTATCTGTAGGTAATCAGCAGCTGTAGTCACTCCAGCAGCTCCTTCCCACTGCCTGGTCTGTGGTGTCAAAGGGTAAGGCTGGCCAAGGGGCTAGGGGAGGGGGACAGGGGCTTCAGAGAAAACTGAGGGCCCCTGGGCACTGACCTGTCCCCACCTGTGCCTGTGGTGACAAGAGGGGTGAGCACTGGCTAAACTGGGAGAACCCCCCTCCATGAACTAGGCTGAGCAGCCTTGGGGGGAGCAACCTGAAGGTGGGGGTGGGAGGGGCAAGTCTGCTGTGAGCTGGGGTTGGGGGCTTGTTGTGTCTCAGGAGTCACTGTCCGGCATGGAGTCCCCTAGTCTGCCTGCCGTTGTTCCAGTCAGCAGCTTCACTTCTTGTAGTCTCAGTTTTGCCATCCTTAAAATGGGTATAATGCAAATGCTACCACATGAGTGACTGTGGGAATTCAGGTGTGTGGAGGGCTCTGCATAGAGTTGTCTGGGGATTTAGTGGGATCCTGGGTGAGGGAGGAGATCTTGCCTTTCCTGGGGGTAGGGGCAGACATGGGCCTGCTCCCGATGGCCCCCCTCCCCGAGTTTTTCACTGCTTTCTCAGTGGCCTAGGGGAGTTGGAGTGGCATTTTGAGGTCTCCTGAGCCCCTTCCAGAGCAGAAAACATGTGGCTGGGGGTGACACGGATGTTCATGTGTGAACATGTATGAGTGTGTGTGAATGTGGGGGGCCCCATTGGACTCCCATGAACACAGCTGTGTGATTGTGAATGTATGCAGGCAAGCGGGCACTTGGAGCCCTGGTGTGGGCACGGGGATGTGGTTTGTGCTGATTTCCATTTCTGAAGCCTTTCATGAGATCTGGGAATCTCCAGGTGATGGAGATCCCCGGCTGGACCCTCAAAGCCCCTCTCCCAGGATGGGCTATGGAATTAGGGACCCAGTGCAAAAAAAAAAAAAATGTGCAACTCCTTGTTTGAAAAGTATCAAGACTTTCAAGATGGCAACAGCATAGCATTAAACCAAGTGTGGGGCCTTTCTGAACACTGATCCCCATGTATGTGACTGCCCTGGTCCTGTCCCCTCACTCTCCCCATGTCCATAGGTCTATTCTCTAAGTCTGTTTCTCCACTGATGCCCTGTAAGTAAATTCTTCAGTACCATTTTTCTAGATTCCATATATATGCATTAGAATATGATATTT
>NW_011404891.1:0-1704 GCF_000754665.1 Bison bison bison | reverse complement strand
TTTTTTTTTTTTTTTTGTCACACCAAATAGCGTGCAGGATCTCAGTTTCCCAGCCAGGAATCAAACCTGGGCCATGACAATGAAAGCTCTGAATCCTGACCACGAGAGAATCCCCTGGTCAGATTTTATTTAAAGTAATAAGGTAAAGGAACTATTCCGAGAATGGGGTTATGGATATAGTGTAGACCGATCACAGAATGGGCATTGCAAGAGGTTAGTTGAAGGCTGGAGAAGGAAAGTCGTCATGAAATGCAGAGTAAAGGAGAAAAGTTGAAATGAGCAAGTGTTTCACAAGTGAATACACAATGGATTAAAAACATAACTTGCATGACAACTGGAAAATAGCAAACAGCATAAAATATTAATGTTAGGTATGCTGATGTTAACCTTAAAGGTCTTTTAGAATGTGCTCTATAGGCATTTTAAAGACTGTAGCTATGATTTTGAAATGAAATCTATCAAACATGATATAGGCTTTTGATGTTGATATTAATTTTCTTCTTTGTTTGCTAGTATTGGCATGTGTGATAATGATAACATTGTTCAAAAGCAATAAGAAAGCAAGGATGAGTTATATTATCCCTCTTACTGAGCTTGGGAATTGAAGCTGGTGTTGTTGTTCAGTCACTAAGTTGTGTCCAACTCTTTGCAACCCATGAACTGCAGCAGCATGCCAGATTCCCTGTCCTTCACTCTCTATTGGATTTTGCTCAAACTCATGTCTATGGAGTCAGTGATGCCGTCCAACTATCTCATCCTCTGTTGTCTGTTTCTCTTCCTGCCCTCAGTGTTTCCCAGCAACAAAGTCTTTTCCAGTGAGTCGGCTCTGGAGTTAGCAAAATCTAAAAAGATGCATTTTCTGGTTCATTCCTTCAGGAATGACAATATATTTTCTCTCAATGTCCTCTAGTGTGGTAGGAAGTACTCCACTTGACAACTTCATACTCATTGCAGGATAGTCTCAGGTCTTGCTTTCCTTTACCTCTGCATTTGAGTGATACTGCCAAGGTATATAAGAATTACATACTTTTTAGACTTGACTGAATTAATTTATAAAATGTTACACTGAGTAATGTCCTAACAGTTTTCTTCCCAATTAGAAATCTCCCAGGATTTTTAATTCTCGTGCTTTGTAGTTTCTCTAGTGAAAGTGAAAGTTGCTCAGTCATGTCCGACTCTTTGTGACCCCATGGACTATACACTCCAGTATTCTTTCCCGGGAAATTCCACGGACAGAGGAGCCTGGCAGGCTACAGTCCATGGGGCCTCAAAAAAATCAGATACAACTTAGTGACTAAACAACAACAACTAGGGTGTATGCTAAAAACTGAGGCTCTAACATGAATGTCCCATTAAGGAGCTCAGAGTTAAATAGGGCAAATGACAGGTAAGCAAGTAATTACAGTGCCACACAATAAGTGCTGTGACATGTCAAGCAGATGGTATGAGGGTGGCACATAGTAGGGGCATCTAACCCAGCACCTGGAAGGAAGCTTTCCTAGAGTCAGTAACATTTTTGCAGTCTGAGACAGACAAAAAGAATGGGAGATATTCTGGAACTTCCCTGATGGTCCAATGGTTAGAACATGCATGAGAACTTACTTGCTCAGTCGCGTCCAACTCTTTGGGACCACATGGCCTGTAGCCTGCCAGGCTCCTCTGTCCATGGGATTTTTCAGGCAAGAATACTGGAGTGGGTTGCCA
>NW_011404890.1:0-1267 GCF_000754665.1 Bison bison bison | reverse complement strand
ACCTTGACTTCTGCTGTTTAAACATCCAAAGAGTTCTTGCTTTGAGGTATTGCAGTCCTAGAATGTATTTTTAAAAAGCAAGCGTACATTCTAGGACTGCAATACCTCAAAGCAAGAACTCTTTGGATGTTTTAACAGCAGAAGTCAAGGTAATGAACCTCAAGACACGTGAACAGGAAAAAAAAAATACTGAAGAGCAGAGAGAAGTATGAGACATGCAGAATACAAAGAGCCTAACAAGTGTGCAACTGGCATACCAGAAGGCAAGGAGGTAAAGAATGGGGAGCAAGGAATATTTAAAATCAAAGCCCTTATAGGTAGCAGGGGAAGATGTATTACATTTGGGTGTTCCTGTCCTGGTCATCACATTTACTGACTATGTGTTACACTGGACAAACCCCGTACTTCTTCTGATCTTGCTTTTTCCTTGTCTGTAAAATTGAATCTGTAATATTAATTCCTTAGGACTTTCATAGTATCATCTGTAAATGATAAAAACTATATAAGGTAGGGTGAAAATTTCTTAAACTGTCATTGTCCTCATCCTTACTGTTTCTTTGTCCAGTTATTCTTGGGGGTATGTAATCTCTAGCCCTAGCATACACGGGTTTCATTTCGGCTGTATCTCCTCTTCATTCTAAAATAATTCCATCTTTGTTGCATGTATCCTCATGTTTTTCCTCCTTGTGTAACAAGCAGTATCTATGCCAGAGGTCACTGAAATTGTCACGTTGAAGACTCTGTAAAGGATTTCCCTTCTGAGACTGTTGTCTGGGACTTGAAGTTCTTGGGTGGAGGGAGAACAGAGGGGACAGAATTGGGAAATATGCCCCTAAAGCAAGTTAAAGAGAGTCGAATTCACTTAAATTCTTTGATCATTTAGTCTCTAGTCACATTAGAACTGAGTGAAAGCCCAGATTCATATCAGGAAGGGTGGATCCATAAGACTCACCAGAATGATGTGCAATTGTGAGCACACATATATATTTATAGGCATTTATATACATACATATTAAAGTACTCATGGAACACAAGCCTGGAAAACCTGATTTCAGATGAAAGATGTGTTACCAGGGAAACCAAAACTTCCAGTATGCTGATTCTGAGATAACCTGTGAAATTCTAAACACAGTTTCTGAATCAGTTTGTGCTCTTTTGTCACGTGTGTTGTTGTTTTTATGAAGAAATAAAGAAAACAGAGGGTTTCCTAGGTGGCACTAATGGTAGAGAAACTGCCTGCCAATGCAGGAGACATAAGAGACACAGG
>NW_011404889.1:0-1346 GCF_000754665.1 Bison bison bison | reverse complement strand
AGCCTGGTGGGATATAGTCCATGGAGTTGCAAAGAGTCAGACATCACTGAGCAGCTAACATTTTAACTTTTCTGCTTTGGTACATAGTTTTTGATAGGAAAGGTCTTATACGTCTAGTTTTTTGGTGTGAACACAATTTATATTCCTCATTTCCAAAGCCTTCACTAATAGTTAACCGCTACTCTATCTTCTCTAGTGATGATACAGCATATATCCCATCAAATTGTTGGTTAACAAAGGTGTTGTTATTTTAAATTCATGTGTGTGTGTGTTTTTTCACTAGATTTTGTGTTCTTTGAATTCAGGCATAGCTAACATCTTCTTAATCTGCTTCTTGTCAATATAAGAATGATGACTGAATAGGATAAAATAGAATAGGTTGAATTAGGTTCAATTATCTCCCATGGAACTTTCTAGACTTATGGTTCCATAATACACAGAAATTAAATAAAAACATTTAGAATTTGTTGAAATTATCTAGGTGTACAAAATATACCAAATATTATGTAGTTTCTTCATTTTCAAAGCATTAAACTCATCAAAAAATTCTTTGTCTGGATTTTCTAGCATTGTACCATATGTAGTCTGTACATGTATTTGAATTTAAATGTTTCTGAATTTATATACACAATATTTATTCTTTTACTTCAAAAAATGGTAGAAATTTGAACTATCAATCTTTAGCTACAGAAAAAAAGGTGTTCTATCTATAAAATGTAATTCTGCATATTTTATTGAGTGTTGAAATGTTAGCTGTTGTAAATTTATCGGAAGATGTGCTGAAACATGGTCAGTGACGAAGTCCTTAAGCAAGAAATTTTTAACTAAATGAGATAAAATATCCCCAAATTGTCTGTTGATTACAGTGGCTATTTGACCTCTTTATTTGATTATACCAGGATCCAAAATTGGATGTAGAGCAGACCACTGCTGGTGTATACAAACTAATTGTGTAATCAGCTATCGTTGTGCCCACATATTGTAAGGGCTGGGCTTGTAATTCTTCCTTCTGAAGAGTTACAATAGCAGTGTTCCTAGATTCAGTAAATCAACATTTTTGAGTTCTTACTATGTGGAGTACATTTGAAGATTTATTTAGAAAGAGTCTCTGCTTCCTATACACTAACATTAATAGCTTGATGTCAAGGCAATAACATTGTTACTGCTCCTAATTTTGAGACCATCAACAACAATAATATTTTATGATAATGTAGGCAGAGGAACCAGAAATCAAGTTGCCAACATCTGCTGGATCATCAAAAAGGCAAGAGAGTGCCAGAAAAAAACATCTATTTCTGCTTTATTGACTATGCCAAAGGCTTTGATTGTGTGGACCACAACAAACT
>NW_011404888.1:0-1268 GCF_000754665.1 Bison bison bison | reverse complement strand
TGCATGCCATGTGGTGGAACCAAAAAGAAAAAAAACAAAACAAAGGAAAAAAGCCCAACAACGACAACAAAAAGGTACAAAAGAAATGGATGAAATTAATCTTAATAATATATTTTATTTAACTCAATATAACCAAAGTATTATCATGTCAACATGAAGGCAATTTAATAAAGAGTATTAATGAGCTATTCAACTAATTTTTTTCATACTAAATCTTTCAAATCCCAAGCAAATTGGACACTTATGACACTTATGACTTGTACGATCATGACTTATCTTGACAGTCCAGCCACACCTCACTTGTTCAATAGCTGCATGTAGCTGTGGCCATCGTGTTGGATGATACACACCCTGACCCTACACTGGTTAATTTGGACATTGTTGCAGCCTAGAAGGAGAACGTGGAGTGGGGGACAGTCCAGTCTCTGGGCATTTCTGATGGGTGGTCACTGTTCACCAGCCTAGGGCCCACTTTCCCCTGGAGACTGGAATTAACCTGCAAAGAACATTAATTATAGTTTATCCTGGGCCAGATTGCTGTGTGCTAAGAGCTTTGCAAGCATTATCTCATTCTATCCTCAGGACAATCTGGAGGTTCTTTTTATTACCTCTGGGGAATAAGAGGTTATGTAAGTTGCCTAAGGTCAGAGAGTTGCTAAGTGGCAGTGCCAGGATTCAAAACCAGTTCCATCTGACTCTGGAGTTTGCACTCCTACTTGATGTACTGTATCTCCTCTCTTCCTCCCTGCCCTCGCCCCCACCCCGTGGACCTCAGGACTGGATGGCTGCCCTCTTTCTCTCTCAGAACCTGTCCAGCAGCCCAGTCTGTGCCTTTCTCCATGGCCTTTCCTGCTTATTCACCTGGCCTGACTGACTCAGCATGAATATCCAGGCATGTTCTGTAGACAAGCTTCTCTGGCATGGGGTCCCAGGAAAAACAGACCTATAGGGCAATCCATGTGACACATTTCTCTCTCCTCCATTTGGAAAGCTGGCGAGCCCTGAGTTCCTGGCAGGCTTGCTTGCAGCTAATGAACTCAGGAATATGGAATTAGAAAACACCCTGAGCTGGTTGCTCGGCTAATGGAGACATATTGTACGTCTCAGGAGCTTGTCTCAGGTCTCTGGGGACCTGGAGCCTCTCGTGTTAAACAGCTGCTTTAGCACATTGTCTGCCCTGGGAGCGGGTGCAGTGAAGAGCTCTTAACTGCACCCGCTCCCAGGGCAGACAATGTGCTAAAGCAGCTGTTTAACACGAGAGGCTCCAG
>NW_011404887.1:0-1252 GCF_000754665.1 Bison bison bison | reverse complement strand
TTTTTCCCAGAACTCTCTTGCTTTTTTGATAATCCGCTGGATGTTGGCAATTTGATCTCTGGTTCCTCTGCCTTTTCTAAACCAGCTAGTTCACATATTGCTGAAAACAGCAGCACTGACCAGAGATTGGTAGACAATCAATAAGATTAGTACTGAAGATACAGTTGAACATCCACACATTGTAACTACATTTGCACACACACAGAAAAGCCACCATCAGCACTGGCATCTTGAAAAACAAGAGCTTAATGAATCACAAATGTTTGACACAGTTAGATGTCAATGACTAAAGTCTGGAACAGAGGAAAATAATGAGCAAATACAAGGTTAGTCATTTATTATCAGTTGGAGAGTCTGCTTACAGTCATAAATGGCCATTATTAAATTTAAAAAAGCTTTATTTTCCTTGTATATTAATTTTATACATTTCACTACAGGAACACAATTAGTTTATATTTCTACAGTTAATTAAAAAGATGAGACAATCAAAGTAACTTTTGAAAAACAGTCTAACCATGTTCTTACTACATTAACTTACTGAATGTTCTTCCATCACTCAGTTTGTTAATTTACTGTATATTGTTTTCAGCCATAGACATTAACTGAAGTTTCATATTTATTTGAAACACTTTTAAAGCACTATCGAAGGATGTTAAGTATTTTTTCCTTAAATCAAGATTTGCTGGATGTTACTCAAATTGCTCAACTCTAAGATGAAAGAGCAAAGTACATCTATGGAGACCAGTTTTTAGCTCTTCTATATCTTTATTAAAATAATATTCAGATACCATTTTTAGATTTCCAAACAACATACATACTCAAGCCCAATTTGTTCCCTCTTATCATCATATAAAGTTATAAATAATGCATTTAAGACTACTTTTGGATGATTTTCCTTTGACTTTACCAGTAAATTCATTATCTTCTATAATGTCACTGCCATGCCAGTTCTCTTTCTAAAAATACATTTAAGGATAAAGAAAAGACCAGATATCTCTGGCTTAATGTTAATAGAAGGCAGACGGTCAGTGCAAATCTTGGTAAGAAAAGAAACTCAATTTTCAATGCTCAGTAAGAGAAAGTGGGAGATTATTTCACATTGTAAGCATGATTATCATATATTTACTATACAAATCATATCCATTATATAATGCACAAGTACTGTTAGGAATCCCCAGTTTTCCTCTCCCTGAGAAGCCACAGTTAATCTTTGGTGCTTTATTTGCTCCCAATCAGACAAAATATCAGGATC
>NW_011404886.1:0-1294 GCF_000754665.1 Bison bison bison | reverse complement strand
TTTTTTTTTTTTTTTAACCTGGTCCACCTAGGATCCCATCTCCTACTCTAGATTACCTTTACCTGACTTTAAAGGGCAATGCTTTGCCATCTTTAAAGACATTCGTTTTTTAAAAAAGGAACAGAGCACAATCAAGTCTAAAAGAGAGGTCCTAAGATTGTTCTGAACAAAGACAAACCTCATCAAGGTTTGTCTGAGGTGTCCCAAGGTGACTGCTCAGAGAAGATGACATGCAGTTCCTATGTAAAGTCTGGTGCTTTTATGAACAAAGAGAATTATATCAGGCTAATTCCTTAAAGTCACATCTTGCATATTAGATGAATGTCTGCTTTTAGAAAAGTTGTATTTAAAAGTCATAAACCTCATTTAGGAGCATTATTAAAACCTAGCATATTTTTTCTAGCTAACAAAATGTTAGCACAAAGGGATATGATATGCATTTTGGAATTCCTAATACCCAGATATAAAAATAAAATAACAGTGAATATTTTTTCCAGTGCCAATGACAATGTGATCCAGAATCAATCAAAATTGTATGGTGTGGCACAATCATAGAGAAAGGAAAAGCTTGTGTTTCCAGGAATGTGAATTCAGAAACATGTATTGTTATAAAATATGCTGATTTTTAAGAGGAGAATTGATATGAGGGGATCTAAATTTATATTTACTTTGTTAAATGACACTCAAAAAACAAAAATGCCAATCAGCAAAACAAAATAAAACAAAAAGGACTTTATGAAGATAAAATTATTTAATGATTGGTGGGACACAATTTTGAAAGTGATGAGTATATGATATTTGTGCCAATGGCAATTTACTTTAGGTTTCATAGCCTATAAAGTTGATAAATGGTGCCTAATTAACCCTTCTACTAGTTCAGCTGCTAAATCATTGTATGAAAATCAGTAGATTTTTTTCCCCATAATGATGGGAGATTTTATAGATAGCATTAATTCATTTTATAACATTGACCATTGAACTGAAGTTTATTTGTTGAATGACTGTACACAGAACTGATCAGAAGTAAGAATAGCATATCTTTATGGATATTTCCTTAGGGCTTTATTTAAAAATAGTAATTTTAAAAAATTTTCTTGCAAAAATAATTACAAATGTGTAGAAACTTTTTACAAATGAGATAACAAGATTATCTACAGTTCCTACCAACTTATCTACAGTTCCTACCAACTGTAAGCAACCACCATAAGCGTTTTTGTGTGTCTTGATACACATTTTCTGTCCGTGTATACTATAAGTATGTATATATGTGTATGTATGTGTGATTTACAAAAAA
>NW_011404885.1:0-1351 GCF_000754665.1 Bison bison bison | reverse complement strand
CAGCTCCCCAATGATGAATGTTTTGGACAATTCTCGAGCATCTGTAGAGTGTCCAACATCCTCAAAGTTTTCAGTGGCATCACCTCCAGCTTGTTCCCTTAAGACTTCCTCCCCACCAGGATGCTGTTTGAAGAAGAGAGAGAAAATTGGTTTGGAGCAGGAAAGACTTTAAGGTAGAAGAAAAGGGTATGTTTAAACCTATGTTCAGATACATGAAGGTAGGGGAAATTATGTACAACTCTATGCTAAGACTTCTAGGGAGAATACTGGGGTGGGGAGACTCTTCTGCTACTTGGCAGCACTAATTTGGGAGGTCAGGTAGATTAGGACCCAACAGATGGTGCTATTAAATATTCATATACGTACGAATCTTCGATCTAAAGGTCGCTTGACATTTGTTGGGTTCAGTGCCATATCAGGCAATATAGCTGCAATGAGCTCTCCAGATATATCTCCTGCAGCTATTGTCCCGAGCCAGTCAGATCCTGAAAGACTCTAATAGGAAGAGACAGATATTTGTCATTCACTCACTCACTCATTAATTCAGTTCTGTGAACTGGTAACAACTGCACAGTCTGAGGGGGGAGAGACATATTCACATAAACAAGCATAAATAAGTTTAACATAATCCATATCCTTGATGACAATTACCACACACCTATCTTCTCTTTCTTTCCAAACCTATGGCCTCTTTCTGACTACCACTAGGAACTGTTTGCCTGTGTACTGAAGGTTTGGAAGAGAGGGGCTCACCCAGACAGTGCCTTTTCGAGGAGCAGTGAAATAGGCCTTGAAACCAAGGTAACCAGCATCAATGTAGTGAATTCCACAGAGTCCATAACTGTAAGAGATAAAGAAAAGTCCATAACTGTAAGAGATAAAGAAAAGAAAATCTTCCTTTTTCTAAGATTAGACTCTTTTCTTCCCCCAGAATCCAGACTCCCAAAGTGAAACAACCCTCCTCTCCCCACAATAATCTGGCACAGTGCACCCCAACCCCGAGGGCCTGTCCCCAGAGCTCATCCTCTCTCCATCCTGCCGTACGAGGCATAGCAGTTGTCCTGAGCCACAGTGACACCATTGTAAGGGAGCAGCCAGGCCAGCTCTGTACTCAAGAAGCGCTTGATAGAGTTTATTGGTTCATAAGGTCGTCGAAGGTCCCAGAATTTGATTTTCCGGTCACTCCCTGCAGAGGCCAGGAAATGACTGTGGAAAGATGAGAGAAGAAGATCAAGTCTGAACAACTCTGGAAGAGTCAGCCTGTCCTCACCTCCCACCTCCACACCCCCCTGTTCAATACCTGTTAGCTTTGCACCACTGAAGAGTACGCACAGCCTGGTCATGGGCTAGG
>NW_011404884.1:0-1260 GCF_000754665.1 Bison bison bison | reverse complement strand
TTTAGCCAAAGAATAAGTTTAACCAGAGAAGTGAGAACATGCAGAAACAAAGGAAAACAGTCAAAGGAGACCAAATAATAAGAGTTTAGACATTAAGCATGGTCAAGGACCTCTAGTTCCTTCTCAAGGGCTAGAGATAATATTCTGAACCATATCCTGTGAGCTGCCTTATAGATACTGAAACCCCAGGTGGAGAAGTTAACTACAGGATGAGCAGACTGTAGCCGTGACATAAGCTGCCACAATTCTAAGAACTAGCCTCAAGGAAATAGGAACAAACCGACCCTGGAACTGAAAATTAAGTGTGCTTAAAACAGTCAAGGTGATGCTGGTCAGACCACCGATGACCAATTTCAGGGTGACTGTCAGAGCTGACTGTGCTGTTTCTGAATGTAGCCCCCTCTCAGCCGACAAAAGCTTTATCTAACCGACTGATTGTCGGTGGGGGGAGTCACCCTTTGGATAGGTGTCTGCCCTCTCCCACTGGTTGCCAGAATCCAAATAAAGCAAACTTTCCTTTCCACCAATGGTCTCCTTATTGGCTTTTGAGCAGCTGGTCCCCACTGTGGGTTACGTCACCTCCAAAAATCATGATGTTGGAAGTTAAGGCTTCAACATATAAAATTTGAGGGAGAGACACAGACATTCATTCTGCAGCAGCTGCTATTTCTGAGCCTGCTTGACTGATTTCTCCTGTTCTCCCAGACTTTTGATCCTGGTGTGTCTCAGGGCATACTCATTGATCTTTTTCTCTTCTCTATTCACTTTCACTCCCTTGGTGGCCTCGTTCAAGCTGTGGCTTTAAACACCCATCCATATACCTACCAAATGAGCCTGAAATTTACATTTTTAGCTCAGACCTTTTGTGTCAACTCCAAATTTACACATCAGCCTATTCAACATCTCTCCTGGGGTCTCATAGACACATTTGTAACTTTTTGAACACAGAATATACAGTTATAACTGTATTGTTATAACAATTGGTTTAATGTTCTGTTCTGCTAATTCTTATATCTGTATCAGTTCTGGCTTTTTGGTGGATTTTTCTCCTCATTATGGATCATATTTTTCTGCTTCTTTTACATCTCATATTCTTTTCTTGGTTGTCAGATTGTGAATTTTGTCTTGCTGTGTGTGAAGTCGCTCAGTCGTGTCTGACTCTTTGCGTCCCCGTGGACTGTAGCCTGCCAGGCTCCTCTGTCCATGGGGTTCTCCAGGCAAGAATACTGGAGTGGGTTGCCATTTCCTTCTCCAGGGGAT
>NW_011404883.1:0-1529 GCF_000754665.1 Bison bison bison | reverse complement strand
TTCCTGTGCAAAAGCTTTTAAGTTTGATTAGGTCCCATTTGTTTATTTTTGCTTATAATTCCTTTGCTTTAGGAAACAGAGCCAAAAATATACTGGTGTGATGTATGTCAAACAGCATTCTGCTTATGTTTTCCCCTAGGAGTTTTATATTATCCAGTCTTACATTAAGGTCTTCAGTCTACTTTGAGTTTATTTTTGTGTATAGTGTTAGAAAATAGTCTAGTTCCCTTCTTTTACATGTAGCTGTCCAGTTTTCCCAGTGCCACTTACTGAAGAGACTGTCTCTTCTCCTTCGTATAGTCTTGCCTTCTTTGTCATAGATTAACTGACCTTAAGTGCAGGGTTTTTTCCCTAGTCTATCTGTTCTGTCCCATAGATCTACATGTCTGTTTTTGTGCCAGTACCATATTGTTTTGATTACTATAGCTTTGTAATATAATGTGAAGTCAGGGAGCCTGATTCCTCCCGCTCTGTTCTTTCTCAGGATTGTTTTGGCTATTCAAGGTCTTTTGTGTTTCCATACAAATTTTTGAATTATTCTAGTTCTGTGAAAAATGCAGTTGGTATCTGGATAGGGATTGCATTGAATCTGTAGATTGTGTTCAGTAGTATGGTATCATTTAGGATCTCTGTTGCCTTATTGATTTTCTGTTCAGAAGATCTGTCCATTGATGTATGTAAGCCTGAAAAATGTTTTCCTATTATTGTATTCTTATCATTTCTCCCTTTATATCTGTTAGTTTTTATGTATTTGGGTGTTCCTATATTGGGTGCATGTTTGTTGACAAGTATAATTTCCTCTTAGTCATCCTTTTATCATTATATAGTGTCCTTCTTTATCTTTCTTTATGGCCTTTGTTTTAAAATCTGTTTTGTCTGATATGAATATTATGACCCCTGCTTTCTTGTAATTTCCATTTGCATGAAATATATTTTTCCACCCCATCACTTTTAATAGGTGTGTGTCTTTTGTCCTAAAGTGAGTCTCTTGTAGGCGGCATATTGTAGGATCTTGTTTTTTTAATCCAATCTGCCACTCTTTTGACTGGAGCATTTAATTCATTGGCACAGAAGGTAATTATGAGAGAGAAGTATTTACTGTCATTTTAGACCTTATTTTCCAGTTGATTTTGTATTTCTTCCTTGTTCCTTTTTCTTTTTCCTTTTGTGATTTGCTGATTTTCTTTTGCATTATGCTTATGATCTTTTCTTTTGGCTTTGACACCTCTCTCCTATTTTCTCATCCCTCCTCCTCTTTCCTTCTGGTTGTATTTGTTCCCACAGCTAACGTCTTAGACATCTGTCCTCACCTGATTGCTTTCCTTGACTCAGTTCTGGTCCACGGTATCAAAGATACTTTGATTAGGATGACTTCCTACTTATATTCAGCAAGAATAAAATTCAACATAAAATCTCCTGCAGCCTTCAACCGGCTTACTCTCCAATTTCTCAATTGATAACAATCTTTTCTTCAATCAAAATCCCAGTTACATATACTCAAAACCTCAGAATCACCTTCAACTCTCCTT
>NW_011404882.1:0-2345 GCF_000754665.1 Bison bison bison | reverse complement strand
TTGCAAAGGACCAAGGTACTATTTATTCCAGTAGCTTCAACTTCTTTTCTTGAAATAACATTTTAAAACAAAACATAGTGAAATCTAGCATCTGAACATGATGGTGTAAAAAGTTTTCTGTTTTAAATTAACAACTACATTTTTCATGCAGTGTTTTCTGAGAAAGTAATTCAAGACTGATGTATTCTTCAACAGGACAAGGCTTTGCATTTCGAAGAAAACTCAAGATTCAGCAAACTTATAAGAAATTACTCCGGAGGGAAAAGAAGTCTCAAACCCCAAGTGAATCCCCCTTCACAGATTGGTATCCTGATCATCTGAAACATCTTTATTTAGCTGAAGAGGAAAGACTCAAGAAGCAGCTTAGAAAAGCTGACCAGCCTCTGTCAGAACAAGAAGTTGATCAGCCTTTGCCAGAAGACCAAGGTAGCAGTGACCAGGCTTTGTCTGAAGAACGCTGTAGCATTGAGCAGCCTCAGCCAGCAGAACCGTGTAGCATAAGAATAAAGTATGTAGTACAGTCTTTTGAAATTCTTTATTGTGGATGTAAGTAGCATTTTATGAAAGAGATTATAGAACAGTTTCTATAGTAATGGGAGTTTGCCTTAGGGCATTTCAGAAATCGCAAGTGATTATGTGAAAATATTTTCATGGAGACTTTCGTGATAGCTTAAATGACTGAGTTATGTTAGGTAAGTTTAATAAACAAAGTAATAGAATGGAATTAAGAGATCTGGGTTGTAGATTTAAGCCTCTCAAGTACATTTATTTGGACCATGCTTAATGCTTGCTATTTATGTTTTTAAAAATCTAACTTTTGAGAGGTATTATAGTGTAGTGCATCATGGACTCTGGAGTGGCTTTAATATGTTGGTGCCCAATGTCCTCTTCTTTAAAATGGTATTAATAATAGTAAGTATGTGATTTACAGCTACCATGTTGCACACCCCAGGATGGATTATTTATAGACTATAGTATCCCTGACCTATCTCATGATGTTGTGGTGATTAAATGACTTCATTTATATATGGTCCTTTAAAAGGCATGTGATACATGGGAAAGTGGTATATGACTGTTAACTGCTACTGCTGCTACTACTACTATTATTAATATGGATCCCCCCAGCCCCGAGAACATATACTTGATTGCAATTAAAAAACAAATGATAGTGAATATCTATCATTTGTTTTTTAATTGCAATCAAGTATATGTTCTCGGGGCTGGGGGGATCCATATTAATAATAGTAGTAGTAGCAGCAGTAGCAGTTAACAGTCATATACCACTTTCCCATGTATCACATGCCTTTTAAAGGACCATATATAAATGAAGTCATTTAATCACCACAACATCATGAGATAGGTCAGGGATACTATAGTCTATAAATAATCCATCCTGGGGTGTGCAACATGGTAGCTGTAAATCACATACTTACTATTATTAATACCATTTTAAAGAAGAGGACATTGGGCACCAACATATTAAAGCCACTCCAGAGTCCATGATGCACTACACTATAATACCTCTCAAAAGTTAGATTTTTAAAAACATAAATAGCAAGCATTAAGCATGGTCCAAATAAATGTACTTGAGAGGCTTAAATCTACAACCCAGATCTCTTAATTCCATTCTATTACTTTGTTTATTAAACTTACCTAACATAACTCAGTCATTTAAGCTATCACGAAAGTCTCCATGAAAATATTTTCACATAATCACTTGCGATTTCTGAAATGCCCTAAGGCAAACTCCCATTACTATAGAAACTGTTCTATAATCTCTTTCATAAAATGCTACTTACATCCACAATAAAGAATTTCAAAAGACTGTACTACATACTTTATTCTTATGCTACACGGTTCTGCTGGCTGAGGCTGCTCAATGCTACAGCGTTCTTCAGACAAAGCCTGGTCACTGCTACCTTGGTCTTCTGGCAAAGGCTGATCAACTTCTTGTTCTGACAGAGGCTGGTCAGCTTTTCTAAGCTGCTTCTTGAGTCTTTCCTCTTCAGCTAAATAAAGATGTTTCAGATGATCAGGATACCAATCTGTGAAGGGGGATTCACTTGGGGTTTGAGACTTCTTTTCCCTCCGGAGTAATTTCTTATAAGTTTGCTGAATCTTGAGTTTTCTTCGAAATGCAAAGCCTTGTCCTGTTGAAGAATACATCAGTCTTGAATTACTTTCTCAGAAAACACTGCATGAAAAATGTAGTTGTTAATTTAAAACAGAAAACTTTTTACACCATCATGTTCAGATGCTAGATTTCACTATGTTTTGTTTTAAAATGTTATTTCAAGAAAAGAAGTTGAAGCTACTGGAATAAATAGTACCTTGGTCCTTTGCAA
>NW_011404881.1:0-1759 GCF_000754665.1 Bison bison bison | reverse complement strand
CCAGGGAGGACCGGACCCCTGGACGGGCCACTACAGAGGGGCCAGAGAGTATCTAACCCCAGGATGGGTCATCAGGGAGGACTGGACCTTAGGACACACGGAGAAAAGACTAGGAAATACTGGATGCCAAGACAGATATCCTAAGAGAGCCCAACCCCGATATGGGTCATGGAGGAGGGCTGGACCTTAAGACTCAGCAAGAATCAGCTGGACCCCGAGACAGGTCACCGAGGATGGCCAGGACTTAGGAACAGTTGGGACTAGGACAAGTCACTGAGGAGCCAGGGACCTTAGGATGGGTCACCTGGGGGCAGTCTGGACCCCAGGACTGGCCCATGGAAAGATCAGGACTTGAGTAAACCCACTAGAGAGGACTGAGACCCCAGGACTGGTCTCCAGTAGGGCCAGGATTTCAAAACTGTCCTGTGAGCACTTCTGGGACCCTGAAACAGCCCGTCCTTCCCAGGAGCCAGGACCCTGGGGCTGTGCCACGTGGAGGGCTCTGTCTTGTGACAGGCTGCAGGGATGACCCAGGTAGGTCGTGAAGGAGCGTTGGACGCTGGGCAGTCCTGGAGAAGGCTGGCTCTCAGACAGGACCGGGACTGTGATGAGAGCTGAAACTTGGAGACAGGCCCCCAGGAAGGCTGCGACTCTTGAATGAGTCACTGAGAAGCACCCAGGCCTCAAGGGTGGTCTCTGAGGAGTGCTGGGACCCCAGGCTGGACCCCTAGGGGCCTGGGCCCTGGGTCAGTTTCCAGAGTGCCTGGAATCCACTCAGCTTACTCAGCTGGACCCCAGCTGCTATAAAGGTCTGGAGCATCAGGGATCCTGGGTATGTAAGCCCCACAGGTGCAAACCAGCCCTCTCTGTGAGGCCCCTGAGCGCCTGGGCCCCACAAACCTTCTGACCTTCAGCAGTTGCTGCCTGGACTGGCCCCCGGGGTTAGGCTGGGTTGAGACTGATGGAGATCCTACTCTACATTGGCTCCGTGCCCCGAGCCAGCAGGGTGCCCCTCCCCAGACCCAGGAAGCTGCCCCCACCCTGCTCTCCCAGTCTCTGCTCCAGGGCTGCCATTGCCTTACCTGCACTCTGGTCAGTGATGGTCATCTTCAGTCACTTCTACCCTCCCCGCCCTCCGGTGGTGTCACCAAAAGCGCCCCGTTCTCTAGGTCTGGAGGTGTTTTCGGTGTCCAGGAACTTCCAGGAGGAATGGGGTCCAGATGGCCGTGTGGGTTCAGGGGCCCTGATCGTCAAGGGGCGGAGCCCATAGACTTAAGATAATCCTCACCTGGAAAATCTGTTCCCCCCATCCCAGCGGAGCCTTCTCTTCTTCCAGAAAGAGTGTGGAATGCTCCAGAAATATGCAAGACCCTCCAGAGATGAGGAAGACAATCACGGAGTGTCTGTTCTAAAGAGTCCTTTAATGGAGGCTGGGGGATCCAAGTAGATTTGAATCTTAACCCTAGGCGTGAGACAGAAATTCTCCCCTCAGAGCCTGTTTCCCCATCTGTTTGGTAAGAGGCTTGAAGTGACTGATTGTCTAAAGAGGTTCTGAGCTGAGAGTATTCGGGTTCTAAGAAGGGCTGTGAGACAGTGCGGCCCTGCAGTATCCTATCGATCCAGCTCTTTAATTCCCCTCCTTTCCCTCTGCACCGGGAGACCTGCCTTGTAAACAAACGGAAGTCAGGCCAGGAGGCTCCGCAAAATACACCACCTCTGCTGCTGCTGCTGCTAAGTCGCTTCAGTCGTGTCCGACTCT
>NW_011404880.1:0-1343 GCF_000754665.1 Bison bison bison | reverse complement strand
CAGAAAAACCACCACACAAGGTGACTGCATGGAGGTGGAAGGCTGGGTGAGACGACCTTTGAAACGAGTGGAAAAGGAAGAGCAGTTTGCATCTTCTTGCCCAAAGTGTGCCTACCTCTCACTCCCTTGAACATTCTCCCCCTCTGTCCTCCTCAGGCATTGTGATGGTGACGCACTAGGCACTGACTAATCATTAGTCTCACAATCCCACATAAATCCAGAGTTTATAAACATCTTTAATATGAAGTACTTCATCTCACACTCTCCAAAAACAAAAAAAAGTGAAACAAGAATTGCCTCTGCTTTATAACTGGGAGAGATGAGGCTCCAGAGGGTTAAGAGATCCATCAACCAAAATCTAGGCCTTGGTCTCCAAGGCTGTGCCTCCCTAGCCAGCTGGCCTCTGAGGTCCTGAGTCAGGGACAGCTCTTCTCTTTCAGTCTCTCGGTCTCTCGGCACAGCCTGAGAGGGAGGGAATGTTTGAGGGCAGGCGGTGGCCTAGTGAGCTGAGAGCTGCCCAGTAAGGACAGTTCCAGAGGTTCAAACTGGCCATCTAACAAACAGCAGGTCCTTAAGCATCCACTTTGGCTGGAGAGGAGTGGGCTGGTGGGGTTCACAGTAACTGCCCCCAAGGGAGCCAGGGGCAGATCAGGAAAAAGCCTATTCTGGTTTCATCAACTGGAAGGGTTTGAATCTCAGCTCACCCTCCCACTCTGTGAGCTTGAGCTAAGTTTCTTATCCTGTTTCCCCTTTATGACACAGACAAGTACAGTATCTCAGTAGAGTTTGTGGGTGGATCGATGGAGATGTGCATGGTAAACACACCGGCACGGTAAACATGCACTGGCATACAGCAGACACTTAATAAAGGGCAGTAAGTATTAGTAATACTAACAATTAGTATCAGCGGTGATGATGATACAGAAGCAGATCATAGTGGGAGACAATGTATAACCACTTTAAATGGTGTTGGAAGTGACTGAAGAAACAAGAGGAGCTCCAGTTTCTCAGTCTTTTTCCTTTCCCATGCTTTTAATGAAACTGGTACCTTTCTGCCTCAGGATATCCTGCTGTAAGAAATCAGTGGAAATCATTCCATGTACTGTGTGAATTCTGGGAAAGTTCCATCCATAAAAAAACTGAGCAAAGACAGATGATCTCAGACCTATTAAGCAATACCTGACGTTAAATAGCGGGCAGCCACAGCACCCTGGATACAGAGTGGGGCCGGCTCCCCTCACACCACCCTATCAGCAGCCTGGACACGCATGAACATGTGTCAGGAGCCTCGCCAGCACCTGGAAAGCCCAGGCCATAATCTTACTCTGCGCCTGTGAAACCTC
>NW_011404879.1:0-1300 GCF_000754665.1 Bison bison bison | reverse complement strand
TGTTTTATCTCTTTCCCCCCATAGAGTCGTATCCTTCTGACTACAAATATATTCGGTATTTTTCTCTCCAACAAACAACCCCTTTCCTGGTCCTGATTAATGAATCAGTATGTACGTGGGAAGTGCCTATGCTGGGCCCTGTACAAGGACAGGATGGACAGTGTCCCCGGTCACAGACGGCAGGTCCTGCTGCCTCGCAAGTTATTTTCAATGTTTCAGACTCTGAGGACGCTGCAGCCCTCTGCACTCTTTCCGGCTCCTCATGCCCCTATTTCTCTTCCACTCACTGTTAACTGACTCCACCCTCACTACCATTTTGCTTTGTTGTTTAATTAATTTGTTTTTTAAAGCCAGCGTCCTTTGAGCCAGATGAACACACGCGTAGGTTGCCTGGGACGGTCCCCTCTCGCCCGCGTTCTCGTAGCACGGTTAGGACTAGCGCCCCGTGTCGCCCTCGCTGCAGCGCTCTGACGTGGGTGCTGAGCTCTCTGGCCACACTGCCTCTTGGTAGTCATGTACAGTGGCCTCTTTTGCTCATTTGTGTTAACTTTGTGTCAGTTTTGGCCAAGTGTTGATTAAGAGCTCAGGCTTTGATAAAAAACAGGTGTGACTTTAAATCCCAGAACCTCATCTATACACAAACCCTGAGCTTCAGTGTTTTTATCAGAAATCAGAGGAACAAGAGTTACCTACTTCATAGGGCAGCTGCTGGCTTCAGAGGGGGAAGTGCTTAAAGTACCTGGTATGGCTCTGGGCATGAGGTAAGTGCTTGGTAAGTAGCTTCCTGAAGCTCACTCCTCCCTCGACGCCTGGACTCCCCAGGGGCTCCTCCAGCTCTCTGATGCTTTCTAGGTTCTTCTCTGGCTTTTCAGCCTCTCCTGCCCTAACTTGCTTGAGTTCTCAGCATCCCAATTTCTGTGATTCAGTCCAGTCTTGTTATGAAGAGTGTTGGCTGTGGCAACAGATGTTCCAGTTTGAATCCTAGTGGCGTTTCACCAGCTGAGTGTGCTCGGGCACGTTGTTTAACCTCTTGGTGTCTCAGTGACCACGCCTGTGAAATGGGCAGCCTCCCTCTAGCGGGTAGTGAGGATCCTGTGGGCTGAGACTTGGGCCGAGTGCCTACCACTAGTGAACATCCCATCAGTGCTGTGCTAGTCCCAGCCTCTCAGGGGTCCCGATGGTTCCCTCCTCTCCCTTACCCCATCTTATCCATTCTGCTTACACTTTCCCACCATTTTTCTTCCATGTGATACCACATTTCCTCCAGCTCTTTTTATTTTTTTATTACCCCCACTACAGT
>NW_011404878.1:0-1299 GCF_000754665.1 Bison bison bison | reverse complement strand
AGGGTTATAACTCACCCTTGCCCCAAAACACAGATGGGAGGGCAGAAGCACTGGGCGGGGGCACCAGAGTGAGGACCGCGCTCCAGCCCCGCCCAGTGCTTCTGCCCTCCCATCTGTGTTTTGGGGCAAGGGTGAGTTATAACCCTGACAGTAGACATTCATAGTGCGCCCCCCGCCCCCCCAGTGTACGTTCCTCTGGGCGTTTACCACACTTGTAGGTGGGCACCGAAGCCAGAAACCTCAGACCAAGTGATTAAATCAGATGCAGGTGTGTCTGGCCACCCATGCCTGGCACACCACGGGCAGAGGGTACAACAGGCAGGGCCCTGGGCTGGTAGTCCAGACAGTAGTCCAGAGCAGACCTGGCTCCTCCATGACCTTGGGCTAGTCCCCAGGCTCTTCATCTTTGGGCGGGGGACACCCACCTGCCTCCCCGTTGTTGGAGCCGGAGCCAGGGCTCCCATGAGTGGCCCATGGGAACACACCTGAGAGCCCCAGAGGGCAGACTCAAGGTGCCCAGGGAAGACTGGTCCAGCCCCTTCCATGCCCCACCAGACAAGTCTGCCTCCCACCAGCCAGGGTTCGGGGGGCTGGGCTGGGTGCCCAGGGGTCCCTCCCCTGTGGTCCTGCTCAGGGTGGCTGCATGTAGAAGGGTCCAGTCCCTGGTGTGTCCCCGCGCAGTGCCAGCCGGCAAAGCATTCCCTGAGGCCCTGGGTGCCTGTGAGGAGGGACGGGGGCTCTAATTGCTCACCTGCCGCTCCAAGGTGCCAGGCCCGGGAGGCGGGCATCTGGGGAAGCCTCTGGCTAATTGGGGCGGGCGGCTTCTCCTGGGGCAGGGATGAACTGGGTCCTTCTGAGCAGGCAGCGAAGATGCCTCTCCCCCTCCCCGCTGACTTCCTGGGCTCTTTTCTCCGTCGGGGCTGAGCCGTGAGAAAGACGCAAGGGCCTCTCTTGTCAGCCTTGGGCCTCCAAGCTTGCTTGCGTGGTGCCCACCTGCCAGACAGAGGCCACTTCTGTGTCCATCCAGCATACACGCCAGGCTCTGGGGGACGGGTCAGAGTGGGGACCAGGAGGGCAGCCTGGGGCCCAGTGTGGGTCCTGCCATCCTGCACAGTGATGGAGGGCGGCTTTTGGGAGGGGTGCGGCTTGAGGAGTCTCTGCAGCTGTTGGGGCTACAGGAGGGGAGGCTATGCTTCCCTCTGCTTTGTGTGTGTGCGCGCGCATGAGCGCACGCGCTGAGTTTCTCAGTTGTATCCCGCAATTTTTGACCCTGTGGACTGTAGCTCACCAGGCTCCTCT
>NW_011404877.1:0-1267 GCF_000754665.1 Bison bison bison | reverse complement strand
TCAGGTATTCAGTTACTTGCACCTGCATCACTTAGAATGAGCTCTGACTGTGAGTAACAGAAAGCCCCACAATAACAGTGACTTACACAAGACAGAAGCTTACTTCTCTTTCATATAAAAGAAATCTGAAGGTAAGCAGTCCAGAGTGACAGGGAAGCATGTAAGTCATTAAAGACTGTTCCCCCTGACATCCTTAGCCTGTGACTACCACTCATGTGGATCAAAGATAGCTGCCCAAGCTCTGGGCATCACATTTGCATTCCAGCTAGCAGTAAAGTAGAGGAGAGGTGGAAGGAGGATGCACCTATCCTTTAAAAACACTTTCCAGAAGCTCTGCTGTTTATATCCCGTGGGCTGGAATTTAGCAACATGCTTGCATCTGAGGTTGGGGACCATGTTTATTCTGCTTACTACCAGCCTAACCTAAATGAGAGATTCCACTGATGAAGAAGAAGGATATCTGAGAATAAGCAGTCCCTTCCATCCAGCTGATGCCAACTAATTAATCCAGGTGATTGGCTGACACGGATGAGAAGGAGCTCAGAGATCCTTCTCTGATGAAGAAGGAAGAGGACTTGGCCAAAGGAAGGGAGAAGAAGGCTCCAGACAGGAGCAACAGCTGGGGCAAGGGCCAAGAAGCAAGAGAACCTTGGTACATTTGGAGAGCTGAAAGCAATCCCATCACTCAATGATAAAAGCAAGGTGGAGAGGCAGCCAGGGACCAAGCTGCATGGGAGTCTTTTCCTATGTGGAGGAACTTGGGCTTGACTCTAAGGATGATGGAGGCCTACTGGGAAGTATTTGACAGGAAAGTGACATGACCAAGATTGCATTTTGGAAAACTCTTTCTAGTTCCAGGGTGGAGAATGCACTGGGTTGGAGGAGGGTAAATCTGGAGGCAGGAGACTCACTGGGAGGCTCCTGGAGGCCAAGAATCAGGTGATATTGGCTTGAAGCAGCACAGGGGCAGATCCCATCTCAGGCTGAGAGGCAGCTGAGGGATGCTGTCAGGCAGTGCTACTCAGAGGGCTTGTCTGCAGCAAGATTCCCACCTTGCACTAGAACCTAAGTCAATGCACTGCTTCCCTCGTTGAGAAAGTCCTGCCACAAGTATTTTATACACGTGTGCTTTCTGTTGTGTTTGTTTACATACTGGTGCAAGCTCCTTCCTCTGTGAACCATCAATGCTGTGCGGAGCAGTGCGGATCTCTGTAACCAGACCATACTTCAAACATCATTGGTTTAAAGGCAAGAGGATCCTAAATTC
>NW_011404876.1:0-1558 GCF_000754665.1 Bison bison bison | reverse complement strand
GAAACACCACCCCCACCTGCTTCCCGGTGCCCTCAGTCTCTCTGATCAGAGGATGGCTCTCTGCTCCTGACTTGGAAAAGAAGCTAGCGGGTCAGAGCCCATGCCGACGTCAGCCAGCCGCCCACCGAGGAGCAGGTGTGCATAGGCTCTCAGGCCGAAGGGCGCTCAGGCCTGGCTTTGGAATCAGGGGGATGCTGGCTTTGGAGAATTAGCTGGGAAGTCCTCCCTCTTCTTCTCCCTCCTGGATGAGTTAGTGTGGGCTGGTGGCCCTTCTCCCTGAGATCCTCCATAGACATCAGCAGTGAAGCCGTCGGGAGGCTGCTCACATCCGAGTCACACCCCTCTGTGCTCTGTGTGGCCAGCATCAGGCGGGCGGGCGCGCTTGTGTAGGTTCCCCTGCATCTCCTCACTTCTTTCTGGGGCCTCGTGACGGGCTGCTAGCTGGGCCTTGTCTGAAAACCATCTCCTGGTGTACCTCTCCTGGTTGTTCTAGCGGCCTGAGGCAGGAGGATCTGTTAGCCCCGTCCTTCTTCCCCAGCTGGGAGAGAAAGACAACTGAGACTTCTTTCAAAGTAAGTTTCTCTCTAATGGAGTTGGAGGGGCGGGAGTCAATTCATTTGCTCAGTCATTGCCTCAAATAAAACCTTGGAATTTTTATGTAAAACAGAGCAGATTCAAGATTATCACCGTGGAGGCCTCACTCTCTGCGACTTGTCACCCAGGAAGCTCTGAGGTACCAGCAAGGGACGCGTCTTTGCCTGAGGCGGGAGGCGCTGTGTGCCCCTGCCCAGCAATGGAGCCAGCCCCGCCCCTCACCGCACGGTGGGGGCCCTCGCCTCCGCTCAGCCCGTCCCGCCATCCGTCCGCCCTCCCTGGAGCTGCGATGTCGCCCTTGCCTCCCCTCGCGTCCTGTGGCTGACAGCGTGCCCTTGCGGGTGGAGGCTGGTGGCCTTTGACTGCACCAGGAGATGGGAGATGCACTGCTCTCCCAGAACAGACGAGAAAAAGAGCCGCTTGCCCACTGCCCCCGACCCCTTTTCTGAGTCCAGCCTGGCACTTCCTCCGCCCTCGGCCACCACCCACGTGGGGAGAGAGAGAGCCCTCTGGGACGGGCAGCCGCTTCTCTGAAAGGTCGGAAGAGACCTAGTGGAGTGCTGTGCCTTCAGGCGGTGGGCCGCTGACACCCACCCTGACGCTTGCACCAGTGGGACTGATGCCCTCCCGGCAGCTGTGAGCGCCAGCGTGAGCGTCATGTGTGACTCCGGGCTGTGCCCCCAGGGCCTGGGGCAGACTTTGGTGCCCCCGAGTGGCCTCTCCTCCCACCACCACCCCCTGCCATCCTAACCAAGCTCCCTGTGCCCCCTCTGCCACAGGGCCTTTGCACAGGCTGTTCTTGAGACTGGCTCATCGTCTCCCCAGTATCTCCATGGTTTCTCTCTCTCTTGAGTCTGTGTGTACCTGTCCCCTCTCCGGGAGGCCTTCCTCGCCTCCCGTCTCATTCAGCAGTCCCTTCAGCAGCCCCCGATGGCAGGCAGATTTATGGTCTCCTGAAACCTGC
>NW_011404875.1:0-1259 GCF_000754665.1 Bison bison bison | reverse complement strand
TTTTTTTTTTTTAAAGCCAAGCAGGTGTTTGGAGCCCAGCCCTCTCTTGCCACAAGAATGTTCTTTTCAGGCAGTAATCACCTAAGGACTTTTTTCCCCACCCATAAATTGCAAGGAATTCTAGGGTGTGGTTTCATTTTTCTGAGAATAGATTTTCCATGATTTCTGAAATGGGTTGGGAGATACAGGCATGGGCCGCATGATCAAGCCCCCTCTTCCATCACGTAATCAAAAGCACTTTGTTCCTAGAATAGCCAGCCTACCTTTGAGGTGTGGAACTCACCAATTGCTGAGACATTATCTCTATTTGTAGTGCAGGAAAGTTGCTGTTTGATTATCATCGATGTGCCCACAAGAAGACTTGCATTTCCCTTTACCAGGGTAGATAGACCAACTTCAAAGAATCATTAGCAACCATTTCTCCAACTAATACTTTTCCCTTTAAGAGCAGTGTCTTCAGCCTCTGTGCTAAAATCGCTCACTTGTTTCTTTCTACTGGCTTTTGGGCAGATCCCTAAAAATGTGGGCATTAAGGGTATTTGTTCTGTCCCCATACAGCTCTCTGCTTCCATCAGCTTTTGTCTGGTTCTCTGGACATTTATTCTCTGTACTTTTCTAACAGGCAGACTTATGTAAACAAGTGTTCTTCGCTGGGGGAAAAGGGGAACTTCTTTAAAGCAGATTAAAGACTGCTTTAAAAAAAAACAAAAAACCCTTCCCTTCTTACTCAGATACTTTACTCTCCAGTTAATTTTAGTATCTATCTCTACCAGATGATCCCTGTGACTTCCTGGCAGTTTGGTTTTAGCCATTTCATGCCCATTTATACATGTGCTATAAAAAATTTTCCCAAAGTTTAAAACTTGTCTTTTAGGCAAATGATTGGCAGTGTTTCCACTGTATGTCCCTTCACAATGGCTCCTGATTCCAGGAGCTCCGTAGACAGTCAAAATGAATGAAAATTCACATACCCTGGATAAAGACAAGAATAGTTGAGATAAATTGACGCATTAAGTAGTAATAAGACTTTGAAGATTAGGAAGAAAGGGAAGAAGAATCTTTGGAATTTTAAAATCAGTCATAGTGGGGAGGTCACTTAAAATAATCCTTATGAATGTGTGATCAAAAGGAGGGTTTTGTGACTGCATGTTCTTGCAACACCAGGGAAATTAGGTTGCATCCTCCACACCAGCTACAATCAGTTGGAGTAGCATTCTGGAGTTTCACATGGAAAGCTGAGAGAGCTGGCCATACTCCAT
>NW_011404874.1:0-1558 GCF_000754665.1 Bison bison bison | reverse complement strand
GAAACACCACCCCCACCTGCTTCCCGGTGCCCTCAGTCTCTCTGATCAGAGGATGGCTCTCTGCTCCTGACTTGGAAAAGAAGCTAGCGGGTCAGAGCCCATGCCGACGTCAGCCAGCCGCCCACCGAGGAGCAGGTGTGCATAGGCTCTCAGGCCGAAGGGCGCTCAGGCCTGGCTTTGGAATCAGGGGGATGCTGGCTTTGGAGAATTAGCTGGGAAGTCCTCCCTCTTCTTCTCCCTCCTGGATGAGTTAGTGTGGGCTGGTGGCCCTTCTCCCTGAGATCCTCCATAGACATCAGCAGTGAAGCCGTCGGGAGGCTGCTCACATCCGAGTCACACCCCTCTGTGCTCTGTGTGGCCAGCATCAGGCGGGCGGGCGCGCTTGTGTAGGTTCCCCTGCATCTCCTCACTTCTTTCTGGGGCCTCGTGACGGGCTGCTAGCTGGGCCTTGTCTGAAAACCATCTCCTGGTGTACCTCTCCTGGTTGTTCTAGCGGCCTGAGGCAGGAGGATCTGTTAGCCCCGTCCTTCTTCCCCAGCTGGGAGAGAAAGACAACTGAGACTTCTTTCAAAGTAAGTTTCTCTCTAATGGAGTTGGAGGGGCGGGAGTCAATTCATTTGCTCAGTCATTGCCTCAAATAAAACCTTGGAATTTTTATGTAAAACAGAGCAGATTCAAGATTATCACCGTGGAGGCCTCACTCTCTGCGACTTGTCACCCAGGAAGCTCTGAGGTACCAGCAAGGGACGCGTCTTTGCCTGAGGCGGGAGGCGCTGTGTGCCCCTGCCCAGCAATGGAGCCAGCCCCGCCCCTCACCGCACGGTGGGGGCCCTCGCCTCCGCTCAGCCCGTCCCGCCATCCGTCCGCCCTCCCTGGAGCTGCGATGTCGCCCTTGCCTCCCCTCGCGTCCTGTGGCTGACAGCGTGCCCTTGCGGGTGGAGGCTGGTGGCCTTTGACTGCACCAGGAGATGGGAGATGCACTGCTCTCCCAGAACAGACGAGAAAAAGAGCCGCTTGCCCACTGCCCCCGACCCCTTTTCTGAGTCCAGCCTGGCACTTCCTCCGCCCTCGGCCACCACCCACGTGGGGAGAGAGAGAGCCCTCTGGGACGGGCAGCCGCTTCTCTGAAAGGTCGGAAGAGACCTAGTGGAGTGCTGTGCCTTCAGGCGGTGGGCCGCTGACACCCACCCTGACGCTTGCACCAGTGGGACTGATGCCCTCCCGGCAGCTGTGAGCGCCAGCGTGAGTGTCATGTGTGACTCCGGGCTGTGCCCCCAGGGCCTGGGGCAGACTTTGGTGCCCCCGAGTGGCCTCTCCTCCCACCACCACCCCCTGCCATCCTAACCAAGCTCCCTGTGCCCCCTCTGCCACAGGGCCTTTGCACAGGCTGTTCTTGAGACTGGCTCATCGTCTCCCCAGTATCTCCATGGTTTCTCTCTCTCTTGAGTCTGTGTGTACCTGTCCCCTCTCCGGGAGGCCTTCCTCGCCTCCCGTCTCATTCAGCAGTCCCTTCAGCAGCCCCCGATGGCAGGCAGATTTATGGTCTCCTGAAACCTGC
>NW_011404873.1:0-1288 GCF_000754665.1 Bison bison bison | reverse complement strand
CAGAGAAATAATGGGTGGGATGCTTTCCACTGAGTCACAGTACAACTTGTGGAGGAGAGGTCCAGCATGAGAAATTAAGATAAAGTAAGTGGTTTCCGTATCAATTAAGAAATCAACTTTCTTACCTGCCAAGTCAAGGACTACCCAAGAATCCGCAATGGAGATGGACAGCTCATTGGGAGGAACCATCAGAATCCCTGGGCTGCCTTAGTCATCCAGCAAGGCCATCTCAGGAGCTGGAAACTGCCCCCTCCCCTTCAGGACTGAGGGCAGTCCCACTTCCAATGACCTGTTTGTCTGCAGACTGGACATGGACCAGGGGGTTCTTTTTGACATTCTCAGGCTCAGTGACTGGTTGACTTACATTTGAAGCATTCCCCCTTGCTGGTTTTACCTCCAGGCAGATGGCTAAACTTCCTCGGGACCCCTTGGGTTGTCCTGAGGTTGCAAGGCACGGCTGACAGCTGTGGCCTCAGTTTAGCTTGAGCTGTGGCCTGCCCATTTTCACGTCAGTTTCTCTCTTCCTCCTCAGCTTGATCTCAGTTATTAAGTATCCAAAAGGCCACCTCTAGGAGCTGGGGGATCAGGCTTTGTGGGCCTAATTGTGCCTCTAATTTTGGGGCGGACTGTTGTCCCAGTAGGGATTGGCCCTCAGGAGTGGAAGAATCAATATTAGCAAATGTTCTAAAAGCCCTCTCAAGCGGCCCCTGAAAGAGGGATGGATTTTCTTTATCTTCTTGGGTCACTCCTTTAATGTTTTCATAAAGCCAGTTAACCGGCTTTTTGATATACTTCCTCATTCCTTCTAATACACATTGGATTGTGTGCTACCTGGCTTCTGTTCCCCCCTGGGAATTATAACTCCAGCAGGGCTACTGATCTGGAAGAGGCAGTCATCTCCACCCATAACAAAATGTTCAGGTTGGTCCCTGGCAAGGTGGTCAGTGCACCCCTCTCAGTTCAGTTCAGTTCAGTCATTCAGTCGTGTCCAACTCTTTGCGATCCCAGGGACTGCAGCACGCCAGGCCTCCCTGTCCATCGCCAATTCCCTGAGTTTACTCAAACTCATGTCCATTGAGTCGGTGATGCCATCCAACCATCTCTTCCTCTATTGTCCCCTTCTCCTCCTGCCTTCAATCTTTCCAAATGAGTCAGTTCTTCGCATCAGGTGGCCAAAGTATTGGAGTTTTAGCTTCAGCACCAGTCCTTCCAATGAACACTCAGGACTGATCTCCTTTAGGATGGACTGGTTGGATCTCCTTGCAGTCCAAGGGACTCTCAAGAGTCT
>NW_011404872.1:0-1316 GCF_000754665.1 Bison bison bison | reverse complement strand
GATGGATTTCTGATGGCTAGGGCAATTTCTGAAAGACTAGCTTCAATGATACATACGCCTCACACATATACAACACAGAGTTCTCAACTTGCCACAAATGAGGTTTTTCATCTTTTTCTCTGTAACAGTATTCTTGTATTCAGCAAAACTCTTATGTGGCCTTGCCAGAGATCTGAATTAATTGCCTGATATTATTGTTGTTCATCTTCCTGTTAAATGGAACCAAAAAGAAGCACCAGTCCATGGGTATACATGAAATTGTCATTTGATTTCAGGTTCGAGTAATTTATTGTCTCCAATGAGTTTTACATTCCTCTGTTCCTGGTGAAGTATACTCAGCATAGTACAGTCAACAAAAACAGATTTCAACATTCCATGCATAATGGCAGCAACCTTTTAAACTGTCAGAATAAATATAAAACTGTTTTTCCCTTGTTTCTTCAAACGCTTTATGGACTTCATAAGTAATAATAATATTGCTGCTGTCAGGCGAATTTTTCTGGAGCATAGATTTTATTGTGCCATATCAGGACTCCTCAGTTGCCTCAGAGGAAAGGCTAGAATTCTTGGGCTGGCATTCCTGTGCCTGGATAATGAGATTCTGACTTAGCTATTTTAGCTTATTTTCCACTTCCCCATGTACTTTCCAAGCCAGTGAGAGTGGACTATTCTTCCTTGTGCATTCTTTGTAGATTTCTTAATCCCAATACTTTTGTTTGTGCTGTTTTCTCATCTTTCTTATTTATCAAACTCAAGTGTTACCCTCCCATCATGACCTCACTCAAATTCTTCTGTCCTCCAAAAGCCTTCCATGAAACATGCAGCTGGAAATATTACCTTCTGAACTCAGACCTCTTCTTCATAGATGTTGTTTATGAAGTCTTTCTGTTTATTTCCATCAGTCACATACAAATCTTGAATAAGATTTTATCATTAACAGCATTTTGTTTTGTTGTCATTAATGTGAATATAATAGCCTTGCTCCAAATGGAATTGTGTATTTCTCTTCTGAAAATCTGCTCCAGTTTGTACTAGATGTTGGTACAGTTGACACTTGAACAAACAAAGCTTCGAGCTGTGTGTGTTCCACTTACCCAGATTTTTTTGATATTAAATACTGCAGTGTCTGAATTGGCAGCTGCAGAAATGCAGACGTGGAACAGATATTTCTGTGGAGGTAGTGATACTTCTCCATGGGTTTTTGCTTTCACAGAGCGTGGGTGCCTGACTGGTGCCTCAGCTCAGCTCTCGCCTTCCCTTCGGACCTAGGAGCCAGGCGTCCTTGCAGAGGGCTTAGGGGCTGGGGGTGTGCACAC
>NW_011404871.1:0-1275 GCF_000754665.1 Bison bison bison | reverse complement strand
GGGGCTCTCTCCCAGGCATTACTAATCAACCTGGGAGCATAAATGTGCAACCTCCACACTGACCTACTGTGAAGCACCAGAGATACTCAGCCAAACCGGTCTACACAGAAACTGAATTTCTACCAGAAGAGTATCAAAATTCTAGAATTTTACTTTCCATACTTGATTAGGATGATATTGTAATATTTTAAAATCTATATTCTTAATATCTAGTATTCAGAAAACATAAATTATAAAGGTAATTTTATACCTCTACTTTCACTTACACCATTACTCTGATTTATAGTGTTTTATTCCAGTGACTGATGTTTTTGCTTGCACACACCTACATTTTAAAAATATGTATCTACAAACCCCAAGGCACAAAGTTGTTCTCTAAAATTTTTCATTAAATAGTTGCAAAGGATATAATTTCCAGTATATTTTAAATATGAACAATTTTAAAAGCATACTATTTTACTTAAGCATTCAATGTTAAATAATACAATTGTCACTCTCCTAAAAGCATTCAATCAAAAATAAATGCCCCAGTGTTATTGACGATTCCTATCATCATTCATTTTAAAAATATATGAACAAATGGATATTTTATATTTTTCTCCTTGAATTCATCTCCATTCTGCTTCACTCAAAGAACTTTATCCTAATGTATATTTTATGGTTAAAAGCTTTTTATTGATCACATTCTTGTAAACAAAAAATAGAAAGAAAAAAAATAGAGAGAAAGGAGTTTATTTTCCAAGATTTCCTGTGACCATTTTGCTCTAGGTATCAACTAAAATGTATGATTGAGTTGTCATTATAATTATTAGTAGCACTCAGTTGAGCAAAGCAAAATATTATAAAATTTGATAAATAAACATATAAAGTGAAATATTTTTTGAAATCATAGGTCAATAGCATCAGTTTGTACTATAGGTCATACTTTTTTTTTTATATATGTGTTTGAATTTACTTAATTCTCACAATACCCTTATTATTATTATCCCCATTTTATAGACGTAGAAGCTGAGGTTGAAAAAGCTTAGACTCCTCAAGGTCTCAGAGCCTGTATCTACAATGCTCCCTGGTTCTACAGTCCAGGCACTTGACCACAGTTCAGTGTTCCTGACTCTTAAAAATATGGGTTGGGTCCTGGAGAGTGAAGCAACACGCTCGTGGTAAAGGATGGGGTGTGCTGTATGCCTCTCATTCACAGTGGGAGAAAGGCAAAAGGTGGAGGTGGGGGAGGAAAATCTCCATAAGGATCTTTCAGGCAGATGAATTTTATGAGAG
>NW_011404870.1:0-1317 GCF_000754665.1 Bison bison bison | reverse complement strand
CAGCCACTATAGAAAACAGTATGGAGGTTTCTTATAAAACTAAAACTAAAGCTACCATCTGATCCAACAATCCCAATCCTGGGCACATATCCAAAGAAAATCATAATTCAAAAAGATACATGAGCCTCAGTGTTCATTGCAGCACTAGTTACAACAGCTAAGTCATAGAAACACCTAAATGTCCATTTCCAGAAGAATGGATAAAGACGTGGTATATATGGAATATTAGTCATAAAAAATAATAAAATCATGTCATTGGCAGCAACATGGATGGCCCTAGCAATTATCATACTAAGTGAAATACGTAACACAGAGACAAGACAAATATTGTATGACAGCACTCTTTATGTGGAATCTAAATTAAAAAAAATATGCAAATAAAATTATTTGCAAAACAGAAACAGACACGCAGACTTTGAAGGAAGATTTGTGGTTGTCGGGTATGGGAAACCTGGGAGAGAGAGATAAATTAGGAGTTTGGGCTCAGCATATTCATACTTTTGCAAATAAAATAGATAATCAACAGGGAGCTACTGAATAGCACAGGGAACTCAAATCAGTATTCTATAATAGCCTACGTGGGAAAAGAATCTGAAAAAGAATGGATACACATATATGTATAACTGAATAACTTCGCTATATACCTGAAACTAACACACAATTGTTAATCAACTATAATATAAAATAAAAATTAAATTTAAGCAAGTATACAACAATCTGTTTTTATAAAACAATAAAACAGACTATTTTAAAATTGTGTTAAAGGTTTTGATAAAGTACATAAAAGATAAGTTTTGGGGAGAATTTATCATTGCAAATAAGTGTTATCCTCTGTCCTTCAACTTTTAGGTTAATTTACTGCATGATTTTGACTCTTTAAAAGTTCTTTCACTAAACTTTTTATTTTTACTTTCAATTGTAAATTCCCCTATTGTTCTACAAAACTATGATAGAGGGGTATTTCTTGAAAGATCAGTACATATACATTTCTATTCATAATACTTGAACAAAAACATCCATTAGCAGTATGGGAGAATGAGTCTTTAATACTCAATCAAACCACATTAAATTAAGGCTCTAATACAAAAGATTTTATTTTGCCTTTGTTCCTTTTGTGGAAAAAAAAGGATATTATAATTGTAGCTTTCAGAAGAATCTACATACTAAGATATTATTCAAGAATATCAAATTAGAAGATGGCGGAGGAGTAGGACGGGGAGAACACTTTCTCCCCCACAAATTCAGCAAAAGAGCATTTAAACGTCGAGTAAATTCCACAAAACAACTTCGAATGCCGGCAGAGGACATCAGGCACCC
>NW_011404869.1:0-1328 GCF_000754665.1 Bison bison bison | reverse complement strand
TGGAAGAAAACAGGTGAGTTCTTTTGAAATCTGGAAGGAAACTCTAAAGACATCTAAAAATCCCAGTAAAATAAAAGATTCATAAATTCAACTAGGTATAAATTAAAATATTTTAAAAGAAGCTTTACAGGGCACAAGACTCTATGAGCAAAGTCAAAAGGCAAATTAGAAAGTGGAAGAAAATATTTGTGGTGTATATTGCAGATCAGAACTAATATCACCAATGTGTGAAGAACTCTTAAAGAGCAAGATGAACACTCCATCCAGACATAGTGTTACAAAGACTGCTTAGTTCTTACCCTGTGTTTATCTGCTAACGGTTCTGCTTCTCTGAACCCTGACTGATACAGAAGGCTCCACTAAGACAGTAAAATTTGAGCTAAAAGTAGAATGTGTTGGATTTCTGGAGTGAAATTCGGTTAAGTATGAAAATGTAAATTGCCTCTGCTATCTTGTAACTTTTTTCCCCCTGCAGTGCTGCCTTTCAGAGATGCCTGTTAGAAGACAAGCTCCCCTCTCCCTGTTGCCACTGATCATTTTCCTTTTCTTTCCTTTTCTGAGTTGTGCTGGGTCTTCGTCATGACCCGCAGGCTTCTCTAGCTGTGGTGCACGAGTTCCGTGGCTTCCCAGCGTCATGTGGGATCTGAGTCCACGACCAGGGATCAAACCCTTGTCCCCTATCCTGGAAGGCGGATTCTTAGCCACTGGACCACCAGGCAAGTCCTGCCACTGGCCATGCTTTGTCTGAAAAAGCTAACGCTTTGTGCTCTCTGGTTATACTTACACATCTAAACTGCTGTGCTCGTCAATACCAGCTCAGAGTATCTGAGATGCATCAGAATCATTTCCTCAGCTCATTTTAATGATATGGCATACAAATAAAAAATATTTACATTTGAGGGTCTAGAGGATGAAATTTTTTTCTGTTGTCTATTGTAGGTTCTCCAGCTGGGGCTCCAGTAAAATCTGATTAACAAGAGAAAAACAAGCCAGTTTACAAACATGTGCATTATGCATACATATGGGAGTATCCAGTGATGAGTAATCCCAAGTGGTGGTTAGAACCTGGGCTTGTAGCACATCGTAACAAAAGAGCAATACATTTTTAGAGAGTGACAAAGCAGAAAAGATTGAGTTTCTAGGGATGGCAAACTGTGGGACTACAAATACATGGGGCAACTTTATAGAAGATAAAAGGGTTAGTGAGCATCATCGTCACGACAACATCATCCCCATCATCCCCATCCCCATCATCATCACCATCAACCCCATCCCCATCATCTCCATCATCACTATCATCATTATCACCATCATCCCCATCCCCATCA
>NW_011404868.1:0-1380 GCF_000754665.1 Bison bison bison | reverse complement strand
GATTGCAAGTAATCCAAGTGTGCACAGAACACTACATATTTCAGAGACTCTCTTCCCATTGCTATTTGGGAGCAGTTTGAGTTGACAACCATTTTCCTCCACTTCCAATTGCCTCCAAAAACCTGTCCCCGTGTCCAGAGAATTCTAGTGAGTTGAACTCCTTGGCTTGCATGAGAACCCCTCAGAACCCTACGACCTCAGCACATGAGGCATGGTGGCAATATGCTGGGACATTCTAGACTTCTGTGTGTTCATCACAGAATTACACAAATTCTATTCTAATTAAAGCCATGGGCTTTGTTTCAACAAAGCTCAGAAACCAGTGGAAATCCAGGACTGGAATAGTCAGTGTCTTCGATCAACTGTGAAGTAAACTCTACTCCTTCCTGAAAACTGGCATAGCTAATGCCAAACCATCTGGCATTTCCTCTTAGGATGGTTAGAAAAGAAAAACAGATTTGCAAATCTTATGAAAGATTCATGTAGGATTCTGTATCATGTCATTGGACTTATACTTTTAGAAAAGTCATGCAACGTATGCCACTTTTAAAGATTAGAGTTTGTGCCCTAAATAGAATTTGAGGCCTAAACTCCATCCATGACTAGTTTGCCAATATACAGCCTTTTAAACAGAAAATGTGGACTAAAAGATGGTGCAATTATTTATGACTATAGCTAGAGATTTGGCAAGCTTTACTTCATATCTTGATAAATCATCCAAACACTGAACAGCATTTGTGTTCAACTGAGATAGAATCAGAATTAATAGGGTAATGTCGCCCAAGAGTGTATATTATTAATTCTTAATGGCATGACATTACTTTCCCTGATGGAGACATTTAATATCCTGGAACCAGAGTGTAGAGCAATATATTAGAAAGTGAGTGCTATTGCTCCATCACACCCCCGAATAGAGCCACCTACACACGAAACTGTCATCTTTCTCTTTGCATCATTTATTCATTCCCTCTTTAGAGTTGTCACCTTCTGCCCAAAGTAATGAACAAAATAGATGCCATAATGGTTCCTTTGTACCCTTTGGTACAGGGCCATGTACCCATTAAATGCTCATTAAATTGATCTCATAACAAGGGAATTGGGGGGAAATTCTCCAAACAAGATTAAGAGATTTAGTAGACTGCATTGGTTAAAAGCTGTCTTGATTTGGGTTCCCCCCAAAGCAGACCCTAAGACAAGGAGTTAGGTGCAAGTAACTTATATAGAAGTTGATTCCAGGGGGCACTGAGGGAGAGTTAGGGAAAGGAGGGACACCAACAAGGGGTAAATTAAAGATCCAGTTGTGAGCTGCTGGGGACCCTCTGTGATACTTGTGAAGCAGACCTCAGAAGGATTTGAGGGAGGACAAGGAAGCTGGGCATT